>NW_017726245.1:0-132056 GCF_001865875.1 Lupinus angustifolius | reverse complement strand
ATGAGTGAATCGGTTTTGCATGTCACCGATAGATTCACTCGGTAACATACAAAACAGATCATACTCATATGTTAGGGCATTCAACCTGGCACGCTTGACTTCGCTAGTGCCTTCGTGAGTCACTTGTAAAGTGTCCCACATTTCCTAGGAATTTTCACATTGTGAAACCCGAAAGAACTCATCATATGATAGGGCCGATGTGATGATGTTTTTAACATGTAGATTGTCTTAACCTTTTTACATTCATCATCGGTCCAAAGACTTTTGAGTTTTTCTTTCAGTTCATCGTCTACTAAATGTTGTGGAATGAAAGGCTCGTTGACTACGGAATCCCAAATATCCGAGTCAATGGCATCTATGAAGATTTTCATGCAGACTTTCTAGTAGGCATATCCTTCGCCACTAAATACGGGAGGGCAGTTAATGAATGCGTCATCACCGCCAAAGGGGTTGGTGGAACCCATTTATTTTCCCTTAGGGATCACGGGTATGCGGTTGAGCTAGCATGCCGTACTAGCTCTGATACCACTTGTTAGGTATCAGTGACATAATACACCTAGAAGGGGGGTTGAATAGGTGTCGCGGTTCCCAAATTCCGCTTTTGGCACCAAAGCCCTTATTCTGGAAAACACTCAGTTAATCGATTTAAGCAATGACTTAATCGATTAAGTTGCACAAAATAGACAGTTGATAAATGGCTTGATTGCACAGCCACTCACCGATTATACAGAAATGATACAGCAGATATATTTGAACAGAACTAATCTTTATATGGTAGAATCACAATATTCAAATTATCAGCTAAAATAGGCAATTAAAACAACTTGAAAAAGTAAAGAGATAAGGGTAAGAAATAGTCTGCAATAAGGATTTTATACTGATTCGTTTTGTGGTCCACTGCAAAACTACATTCAGTCCTCCACTCCGATCTCGGAAGATTTTCTTCACTAAAACTAAAACGAATGTATATTATATACACACTTCCAATTACAACACCTTAGATGCTACCTTCTTAAATTTCCGAGAACCCCTACCTTGGTTTGACTACTATAATCGCCTAAGAAAACCTTTCCTACGTTCTAGCCCCAGCCAAGAGTATGTTCTAAACTCAAGACCTATAAGTCTTGGTGAAGACTCATTGAATCTCGTTGGTGGTAAGATACCAAGATACGACTTTCCTTATCACAAAAACAACACAAAATCTGAGTATTATGAAGCACAAAATAACTCAATTATTACAATTAAAGACCAACTATAAACCCTATACAAGTCTCACAAATTATCAAGAATATGTATAAAATCAGAATCATGCAGAAACATACAATTTCTATCCTACGAAATGTCTAAAAGAAATGAAAGAATCATGCAAGAAAAGATAGAATGATGAACACATTTAATCACATGCAATTAGATGACATTTCAATCCCTAAGCATGATACTATCTCACATGCAATTCTCTCTGTCTATATGACATACAATGAGCACGAAAATATGCAACTTAACAATTCTAAAAATGAATGGATGAATGTATTAAGCATGGTGTAAAATCACAGTTTATATAGAAAAGTTGTTCAACACCCAATTAATCGATTAAGTGCCCTTTTAATCGATTAACGGACTGTTGAGAGTAAGTGAATTCTGTTTTTCAGTTATCTGTTAAAACTGATTAAACCTGATTTGACGTTAATCGATTAACGCCTTGCTTAATCAACTAACTAGTGTATTTTCAGCTCATAGATTAAATGGTAAACTACCTATATGTTATGCTTATCAAATATACATATTTTACCATTATGTTATGCCTAAGATGCACAAATAACATGTATGATTAATGCATGAACATATAATAATCTAGATGCCTTGTCTCATGTAAATGATATAATAGGTTTTAGGACTTGTGAGATTTGCATCTAGGTTTATCCAACCTAGACTCAATAACTAAGACACATATCTAAGACTATTAATGATTACTCATTTTATGACTCTAGTCTAGACATGAAGCTCTTGAGTCTTTGGCATGTTGATTTGTTGAGTTATCTTTAAGCTTTCACTAATTCCTTGTCTTCATCAAAACATAGGCAAGCTAATAGCGCTATCTTGACACTTTGCACTTTCAAAGTTTTAGTGGTAGCTACTATGCTCTTGTGATAGTATACGACTTTTCAAAATACACTTGGACTCTATTCCTGATACATAAGAATAAGGAATTTCATGCCTTTAGTAAATATACTAAGAGAGTAAAAAAATGAAAAATCCTTGAAAATAACTGTTATTCGAAGTGATCATATGGGAGAATTTCAAAATGTTTCTTTTGAGGAATTTTGTTATGATAATGATATCACTCACAATTCTCTACTCCTAGAACACCACAACAAAATGGTGTTGTAGAGAGAAATAGTAGATCATTGGAGGAACTAGCACATGCTATGTTGAATGAAACTAATCTACTAAAATATTTTTGGGTAGATGTAGTAAGTGCGGCATGCTATGTTTCCAACCGAGTCTTAATAAGACATTTTCTTAAGAAAACCCCCTATGAACTCTTCAAAGGTAGAAAGCCAAATATTTCTCACTCGCATGTATCCGGCTACAAATGTTATGTGCTAAATAATGGTAAGGAAAACTTGGGAAGTTTGACGCTAAAGTCGATGAAGGAATATTCCTTGGCTACTCTCTTACAAGCAAAGCTTTTCGTATTTCCGATAAGAGAACTACATCCATGGAAGAATTAATTCACGTGACTTTTGATGAAACCAATCCAACATTGGAAGAAAAATCAATGGTTGATGATGATCACTTTCCTAGTTCATCCTTGGAAGAATCCATTAATGACATAACAACCAACACATAGCATCTGAAAATAGGTGACAATATACCTTCACAAGAAGAAATTATTCATTCTAATTTACCTAAGGAATGGATAATTCAACGATATCATCCTTTAGATAACATCATTGGTGATATAAGTAAGGGAGTCAATACTCGCCTGAAATTGAATGATGTTTGTCTAAACATGACTTTTGTTTCTCAAGTGGAACCATCCAAGATTGATGATGCATTCAAGGATGAAAATGAGATCATTGTAAGAAATAAATCAAGACTTGTAGCACAAGGATACAACCAGGAAGAAGGTATCGACTTTGATGAAACCTTCGCTCATGTTGCTAGACTTGAAGCTATTAGATTATTGCTTGCATATGCATGTTCTTTAGATTTCTAGTTATATCAAATGGATTTGAAGAGTGCATTTTTGAATGGTTATATACAAGAAGAGGTGTATGTCAAGCAACCTCCTAGGTTTGAGGATTACAAGCATCCTTCTCATGTCTATAAACTTAAGAAAGTCGTTTATAGCCTAAAGCAAGTTCGACGTAGATGGTATGACCGTCTAACAAATTTCCTAACCGATAAAGGATTTACTAAAGGAAAGGTCGACACTACCTTATTGATTAAGAAAATAAATTATCATGCATTACTTGTTCAAATATATGTCGATGATATTATTTTCAGTTCTACTAACAATATTTTGTGTAGTGAATTTGGTAAGATGATGCAAGAGGAGTTTGAGATGTCCATGATGGAAAATTTAAACTAATTCCTTGGACTAAAAATCAAACAACTCAAGGATGACATCGATGTTTTCCAGTCTAAATATTGCAAGGATATGCTAAAACGCTTTGACATGGATGACTACAAACCTATCGCCACTCCCATGAGTTCTGGAACCTACATTGATGCTGATGAGACTGAAAAATGTGTTGACATCCCTAAGTATCAAGGTATGATTGGTTCCCGTCTTTAGCTTACTGCTTGTAGATATGATATTATGTTTAGTGTTTGTTTGTGCACACGTTATAAGTCAAAACCTAAAGAGTCACATCTTACTGTCGTGAAGAGGATATTAAAATATCTTAAAGGTACACTTCATGTAGGACTATGATACCCTAAAGAAAGTATATGTAATTTGGTGGGATATTCAGACTCAGACTTTGCTGGATGCAAATCTGAGAGGAAAAGTACAAGTGGCACTTGTTATATCCTTGGAAGTGCCCTAGTCTCTTGGGTCTGTAAGAAGCACACATATATCACTCTAAGTACTGTTGAGGTAGAGTACATGAATTTAGGAAGTTGTTGTGCACATATATTGTGGCTCAAGCAACAATTGAGAGATTATGGATTAGACCTAGGATGAAATCCCTTAAGATGTGATAACACTAGTGCTATAAACCTCACAAAGAATCTGATTATGCATTCCCGGACCAAACATATAGATATAGGGCATCACTTCCTTAGGAATCATGTCGAAAAGAAAGATGTTCTC
This sequence comes from Lupinus angustifolius, assembly GCF_001865875.1. Classification (NCBI taxonomy): domain Eukaryota; kingdom Viridiplantae; phylum Streptophyta; class Magnoliopsida; order Fabales; family Fabaceae; genus Lupinus; species Lupinus angustifolius. Next base: position 127,735 of record NW_017726245.1, on the reverse strand, counting down.
TAAGAATTTGTTGATACACATGAACAACTTGCAGACATCTTTACTAAACATTTGGTTAAAGATACTTTCTATAAACATGTTAAAAATGTATTATATGTGATTTATTAGATGTATTTGATGCCTAATTGAAGTTATTCATGCTTGTTATCACTTAATTTTTATTTATTTTGGGGTATGTAATCTATTACCATGGAAGTGTAATCGATTACAAGGTATCCGTGGTAAAAATATTTATAAAATCAGCCAATATAATCGATTGCAGGTTGAATTAATCGATTAATTTCCAAACAACAAGGTTGGGTAATCGATTGCTCATTCATGGTAATCGATTACACTCTGCACTATTTAAGGCAAAAATCAGAATTTTCAACTTCATCTTCTCCATTTTCCCTCCTTCCAAACGTGGTAACCCCCCGCCACAACTTCTAAAAACTTCTTTTCTCAATTGTTTTACTTGATTTTTTGTGGCGTTTTCTACCACATTTCCTCTCCTAAACATATTACCGTCAACATTTTCGTGTTTAATGCTCTAAATCAGAAAACCCAAAATCTCAAAATCTCTAAAAACCTAAGTTTCTCAAACATCAACAACAATAGCATCTTCCTCTAGAACTAAGAAGCAAAAAACCAATGTAACTCAAGGGAGACAACTAAACCCAAATGAAGTTAATACATTGGATTTGGCGCGACTCTTGGCCAACGAGGAACAAAGAATCATCTTCAAGGAGCACTTCATGCAATGTCTCATCTTTACTCCAAAGTATGGTATGTTAAGCTCTTTTGAGAACATCAATTTCATTTTCCCAACCCTTTTTAGGCAACAAAGAATTTTTATTTATGTGAAATGCATCATGTTGATGAGCAATACATTGCACACTATTCATAACCTTAATCTAGCATGATTGATAATTCTTAGTGTCTAATTGACTTTGTTTCACATGATTTAGTGTTTTAGACTTTATTGGACTAATATTCCTAAAATGAGTTAATTTCGGATTATTTGGCCTGATTAAATCTATTATCATTTTCAGATCATATTTGACACTAATGGTATTTTGGCATTATGGAAGTGGAGGATATGTGTTCAAGTGGAGATTGTATTTTTATTTTATGAGTTATTATTTGTAAATTCGGTTTTAGTTTTGGGCCCATATTTTAAGCCGATTTTCGCTTTATGTGTTTTCGAGGGGTTAAATTCGGATTCCCCACTCCAAACACCCACACTTTACATTATATCATTTTGAAACATAAGGAACTTTCGTTTTCCCTCTTTTGGCTCTACTAGGATTTCACTTCTTCTTCATTTTCATTTTCGGTTTATTCTTCCATTGCCATGGAAGGCTGAATTTATGGACTAAATTCCTTTGGTAATGTATCACAACTCTTGAGATTTTGTTATTAATGTATTTTCGGTTTCTTTACTATTAATTTCTCTATCCTATTTCTGAATGTGATTTATTTAATCCCATTGTTTAGAAACTGGTTTGTGAGTTTATCTTCGTTTAGTTAATTTAATCTCTAGTGCATGAACACTTAGTTTGTGTGAATTTGTTAATATTCCATACTTATGCTAATTTCGCTTAGTCAAAGGCTTAACTTGTGAAACTGTGCAAATTAGGAAGATATTGGTTGGAATCTGAAATTTATCTTTAGAAACCGAGGATTGAGTTGTGAACAAACGAACCAAAGGGATTTAGTCGTTTTATTACACTACTTACTTACTGTTTCTACATTATCTTGTGTTCATGCAATCCAACAACAAAACCCCCTATGTGTGTGAGTATAAGGTGTTTGAATCTTTGCTTGAAAGATAATCCTCGGGAAATGACCTAGGAGTCAATTCCTAGTACTATAGTTATTAATTGTCATATTATTTGCATCGGGTACGGTCTTGATCAAATTTGGTGTCGCTGCTGGGGATTATAGATTCTTGTCAAAGGTTATTAGTATGGTTTAGTGTGTATCTTAGAATAAGTATTATGTTTGGGTTTCAAAAGCTATCTGTCTGATCACTTTATGTTGGCTTATTTAGCCATTTGTCTGTTGGTTGATTATGGTGAATTTTTGGTTAATATAGTTGTGGCTGGAATTTTTGCATGAAACTTTGTTTCCACACCTATTTCATCACATATTGAATATTAGATGCATCATAGTCAGTCACCTTGCTGATGGTTGTGAGATACAAACAAGTAGTGACTAGTTTTGCTGTTGATTTTCTATTTTCGGCATAACTTTTGAATTGTTAATCATAATTGGACATATTATATATGCATTTGGAGTAGAAAAATCCAAGGATCCATTATCTACACACTACATCTGTAGAACCCACCTTGAAAATCCAGAAAGAGTCTTTTTACTATTTGTTTATTATTTTACAAGTTTTATTTTCCAAGGGAATCGAGGTAGACCCTGCCAAGATAGATGTTATTTCACAATTGCCTTACGCCTCTTACGTGCGAGAGGTTCGTTCTTTTCTTGGTCATGCGGGTTTCTATCGCAGGTTCATTAAATTTTTTAGCAAGAAGGCTCTTCCACTATACAACATGTTGCAAAAGGAGGTGGTCTTTGACTTTCAAGAGAGATGTAGGGAGGCATTTGATTGCCTCAAGGATGCCTTGACTACCACTCCTATTATCCACGCATCTGATTAGATAGTCCATTTTGGCTGATGTGTGATTCTTCTAATTATGCATTGGGGGGTGTCCTTGCTCAAGAAATGGACAAACTGCCTAGGGTGATTTATTATGCCTCTAGGACTTTAGATGATTCACAGGCAAATTATACCACAACTGAAAAAGAGCTTTTAGCTATTGTATTTGCTCTAGATAAGTTTAGGTCTTATTTTCTTGGTTTTAGAATTGTTGTTTTCACTGACCATGTAGCTTTGAAGTTCCTATTGGAGAAAGTTGATTCTAAACCAAGGTTGATTAGATGGATGCTCTTGGTCCAAGAATTTGATTTGGAGATCTGTGATAGAAGTGGAGCACAAAATTTGGTGGTTGAGTACGTGAGCATGATTGAGGGAGTTTTTGATATGATGTCTATTAGAGATGATTTTCTTGATGAACAACTTTTGAATATTTCTATTTTTTCCCCACCCCTTGGTTTTATAACATTGTTAATTATTTGGTTGCATCTGTTTTTCCTCCACTTGCATCTCGAGCTCAAAATGACAAACTTAAGAGTGATGCTAAATATTATGTTTGGGATGATCTATATTTGTGGAGATTATGTATTGACCAGGTTACTAGAAGATGTATTCCAGATCATGAGATTGAGTAAGTCCTTTAGTTTTGTCATTCTTTTGCAGTGGGTGGCCATCTTGGTACCCAAAGGACATCACAAAAGGTGTTTGACTATGGATTTTATTGGCCCACCATCTTCAAAGATGCGCGAAGGATTTGTAGCACTTGTGAGCAGTGTCATAGAGTAGGTGGTGGTACTCTTTCTGGGTGACAAGAGATGCCTCAACAACCTATATTGTTATGTGAGGTGTTTGATGTCTGGGGTATTGATTTCATGGGTCCCTTTCCTGTTTCTTTTGGATTTTACTATATTCTGCTTATTATTGATTATGTTTTTAAGTGGGTGGAAGCTAAGGCCACCAGGACTAATGATGCTCGAGTTGTTATGGATTTTGTTAGATCTCACATTTTTTGAAGGTTTGGCATGCCTATAGCCATTGTTAGTGACCAAGGTGTTGGGTATTAGTTAGGTAAAATAAACCTAGAGGGGGTGAATAGGTGTAGCGAATCACTAAACCCGCTTTTCTAATTTTTGCACAGAATACAAAATTGTAGCGGATCACTAATCCCGCTTTTCCGATTTTTATGCATAATACAAAGTTGTTGCAGTTAATCAATTATCAATAGGGTTAATCGATTAATGACAGTTGATTTAATCGATTATAGTTAGCTTGTTAATCGATTATACTGATTGATGATTATTTGAAAAACAAACTTTTCTTGCAATGAAAACAATGATGATTTATGCTCTTTACTATCCTAAATTGATTCGTGATTATTCACAGATTAACAACAGTAAGCACTAATCATATAATGCAATTAAACACAGAAAGTAAGTAAAGACAAAATCGTAAAGAGATAGGGAAAGAGAAAGGTGCTCTAGGATTTTTATCCTGATTCGTTTGCGGGTCCACTTGCAAACTACATCTAGGCCTCCCGGTTGATCAGGGAGATTTTTCTTCACTATCAGAAATGTATTTTCAATTACAATCGCACTTACAATAACTCTAGCAAGAACTTCTTTCTTGAACTCCTTGAGTCTTCACGCTCGGTGTGACCACTATTTATGCCTACAAGGATACCACACTGTTCGTGAAACTGGCCCCAACCGAAACTATTTCTCGATTCAAGACTTTCTGCCTTATGAAGACAACTGATTCTCTACTTGTGGTGATACCAACACATCACGAGAATTATCCTTGAATAATAGAAAATTCGCCGAGTTACTTTGCACACCGAATTGTGAGGATAAAGACTATCAATTCGGCACTACAATCCTTCACATAATTATCACATACAACCCTAAAAGTAAGTGTGAATATTATGCAAGGTTTTTCAATTGAATGAAAATTTTCAGCAAATTGGAAAAGCCTTTCTCTCTTGTAAAAGAATGCAAGTAAAACTTTTCAAAGATCAGCAAGATAGCATTGAAAATTCAGCTCTAAGAATCTTGAATTTTTCTCTCTCTTTTGAATTGAAAGCTCAAAATCAGTTTTCTAAAAACTGGTTGTTCTTTTTAATATAACAACTTTTGTTCATAACTGATTCTAACTGATTATAATCGATTATATAGTATGTTAATGAATTAACATGTTTCTTTAAAGTAGTTTTTCAGTTATGGCTTAATCGATTATTAACCTTATTAATCGATTAATAAGCCAGAAATCCTGGGAGGTTAGCTACTGTAACTCCTTTTAATCGATTACACCTTTGCTTAATCGATTAATGGATTTCAATAAGATTTAAGCGATTATCAGTTGAGTTAATCGATTAATGTGTGTGAAAATGATTTTTTCTAAATATATGGTAAACTCTCTATATGATGAAAGAGCATGCAACTCATGATTTTTGAAATGGTTGATTCCTTTATGCACAAAGTCATGTATGCTTAATGCGAATGCATGAATCTTACTTTTATATATATATATATATATATATATATATATATAGATGTGATGCCTCAACCTATATGATTTATCATTTTAGACTTTTTGTGGCCTATATGATTTTCATTTTGGACTTATGTAAGACTTCCCTAACCTAAACTCAATACTAGGCAAGCATCTTAGGACTCTAGAATATAAAAGTAATCCTAAGTTCTACAATGTTCACCTTGATTTTTCGGTATGTTATTTGTTGTGATGCCCAAGTCTTCAAGCTTCCATTTAACTCTTTGTCTTCATCAAAACTAAGTAGGTCAATCATGATGGCATCCTTTGACTATTTGCCATTTCAATCTCCCCATTTTTTATGATGACAAACTCTAAAACAAATCCTCTGTTTGATGGCTTAAAGCTGGACATAATGTGTTTGCAATGGTTGAATCAGAGTGCGCTGCTCCCCCACACTTTGTTTTCCCCCTCACTTCGTTCTCCCCCTCAACCATGTAAGAGGTGACACAAGGGTAGCATTTCATGATTATATGCAGAAGCTCACTCCAACCTACAAGACATCTCAAACAACACTTTCTCCCCATTTTGGCATGATCAAAAAGCTATGATAAAGTATGATATTCATAGCCAAAATCAAGGAAAGATATACACAAAATTCACTAATCTTAATCGATTAAGTAATCAAGGATAATCGATTAAGAAGTCTAAAAGAAATTGAACAAGTGCACAGTGTCTATCATTAATCGATTATTTTCATGGAGTTAATCGATTATTTATAATAAAGACAGATTATGATAAAAATTAGATGCGAGATATATCTATATGTGTAAGTTTGACATGTATTCCATAGACTCGTTAATGATTTTGGTTAGATCACATACAGAGCATATTAACCATTCAATAGTAGAGATACACAGCTAGATAAAATCAAAGTCTCACATAATAATTGAAACATAATCCCAGTTAATAACAAAGTTTTACGAGACATTACAAAATAAGTGCATCAAGTATATAAGTAGTTGAAAAGAAAACAAAAAAAATACAACCAACATCAATACAATCTCCAAAGCAAACACACACACCCTAGACTCTAGAAAATCATATCTAGGCTATTCTTGATGTGGTGGTGGTTGTGATGAACCATGTGTGGCACGCACAATGAAGATGATGAGTTCAAGGTCTTCGGACAACCTCTATTGCTGCTGCTAAAATTCAGCTGCCATGGAGTCTCTCAAAGACTGAAAATGACCATCAATACGCGCATTGAGGTGTTGTTCCATAACATCCAAGTGATCAAGCCCAAAAGATGGTTCCTGAGGCTCATCATATGCCTCAGTTTGTGGTTGCTCGAGGTTTGGCCCACTAGGAATCTCAGGATTGTCTTCATTTGGTAAGTCTTCATTCACTTTGGCATTGTGATCCTCTCGATATTTCTATTCATTTCCATACTTGTAAATGTCCATCTTGTGAATAAGATTGTCACCTACAAGGTGTTCTCGAGAGTTTGTAGTCATTGTGTCCAATTAGATAATGTAAAAGACGGTTTTCAACAGATAATGACCCAGCTTTAGTCAATTCTCCTCGTACAAACAAGTGACGCCCTCTTAGGCATGATTTGTATATCTCAACAACATCAAATGAGTCCCACGACTCATTGTTACAATCCCTTAACATTGGTCCACCACTAGTTAGACCTCCAACTTCCATAAATAGTTCCCCATCCAATTCTATCATTTTTCCCATAAACATTGAAGCGTAAACCTCATCCTTATATCTAAAGTTGTTGTAAAATTCCCGAATGTGTGAAGCAAAAGCACATAATTTCAAGATCAAGCAAAGGCACATAATTTCCCTAAAGCAAGTTAGTTTAGATATTTTTCATCAAGTATGCCAATTTCTTTGCACAACACAAAGAATGTATTCCGTGGAAGGGGCTTGGTGAAAATATTTGCCAATTGCTTTGAGGTTTCAACAAATTCAAGTATACAATCACCTTTTTGTACATAATCTCTTAAAAAATAATGTCTAATCTCTATATGCTTAGTTCTATAATGCAGAATGAGGTTCTTTAATAGATTTATGGCACTAGTGTTATCATATTTTATTGGTATTTTTACAAGTTTTAAGCCAAAGTCTGACAGTTGCTGCTTCATCCATAATCTCTAAGCGTAACACACGCTGACGGCAATATATTCCGCTTTGGCGGTAAACAAAGCAACACATGCTTGCTTCTTACTATGTCATGATACTAGGGAGCTTCCCAAGAGATGGCAAGTCCCGCTAGTAATTTTCCGGTCCAACTTGCATCCCACAAAGTCAGAATCGGAATATCCTATTAGGGATAACGAAGCATCCCTAGGATACCATAACATTATAGATGATGTTCCTATAAGATACTTTATAACACGTTTTACAACACTAAAGTGAGATTCCTTATATGAGGTTTGGTATCTTGTGCACATGCATACATTAAACATTATATCGAGGCGACTAGCAATTAGATACAATAATGAACTAATTATCCCACGATATTTTGTTACCTTTATTGCTTTACCTTTTCATCCTTGTCGAGATAGCAGGATGATGCCATAGGTGTTGTCGCGTCTTTACACTTATCCATCTCAAACTATTCCAGTAGTTCCTTGCAATATTCTGTCTGGTGAATGAATATCTCGTTGTTCATCTGATTTACTTGTAATACAAGAAAAAATGTCAGCTCTTCTATCATTGACATTCCAAACTCCATTTTCATTAGATCAGAACTAAAGAAGCACAAGAAGGCAATTGGTTGGACCTTAGCTGATGTTCCTGGTATTAGCCCATCCATGTGCATGCATAGGATACTCTTGGAAGATGGAGCTAAACTAGTGATGTCATTACAAAGGAGACTCAATCCAGTCATCCTTGAGTATGTGAATAAAGAGGTCACAAAGCTTCTACAAGCTGGTATTATATATCCCATTTATGATAGTCATTGGGTGAGCCTAGTTCAGGTTGTTCCAAAGAAGACAGGAATTACAGTGGTGAGAAATGAGAGGGATGAGCTGATTCCTACTAGAATGCAGAATAGTTGGAGAGTCTGCATTGATTATAGGAGGCTAAACCGAGCAACAAGAAAGAATCACTTTCCTTTGTCATTTATTGATCACATGCTTGAGCGCTTAGTAGGTAAATCTCATTATTGTTTTCTTGATGATTTTTATGGGTACTTCTAGATTCATATTGCTCCTACGAATCAGGAGAAGACCATATTCGCATGCCCCTTTGGCACTTTTGCCTATAGGAGGATGCATTTTGGCATATACAATGTATATTCGCATGCCCTTTGGCAACAGTGTATAGTGAGCATTTTCAGTGATTTTTTAGAGAGTTGCATAGAGGTGTTTATGGATGATTTCACTGTTTATGGATCTTCATTTGATGTATATTTGGATAGTTTGGATAGAGTTCTGCATAAATGCATTGAAACTAACATTGTTATGAATTATGAAAAATATCATTTCATGGTAGATCAAGGCATAGTTTTGGGGCATGTAATCTCAAATAGGGGAATTGGGGTAGATCCTGCCAAGTTATATGTTATTTCATAATTGTCTTACCCCACTTGTGTGCAAGAGGTTCGTTCTTTTCTTGGTCATGCAGGCTTCTATCGCATGTTCATTAAAGATTTTAGCAAGAAGGCTTTTCCACTATCTAACATGTTGCAAAAGGAGGTGGTCTTTGATTTTGATGAGAGATGTAGGGAGGCATTTGATTGTCTCAACGGTGCCTTGACCACCACTCATATTATCTAGGCACCTGATTGGACAGTCCCTTTTGAGCGGATGTGTGATGCTTCTAATTATACATGGGGGTTGTCCTTGCTCAAAAAGTGGACAAACTGCCTAGGGTAACTTATTATGCTTCCAGGACTTTAGATGATGCACAAGAAAATTACACCAAAACTTAAAAAGAGCTTTTAGCTATTGTATTTTCTCTAGATAAGTTTAGGTCTTATTTGCTTGGTTCTAGAATTGTTGTTTTCACTGACCATGCAACTTTGAAGTTTCTGTTGAAGAAAGTTGATTCCAAACCAAGGTTGATTAAATGGATGCTTTTGCTCCAAGAGTTTGATTTGGAGATCCGTGATAGGAGTGGAGCACAAAATTTGGTGGGTGGCCACTTGAGCAGGATTAAGGGAGTTATTGATATGATACCTATCAGAGATGATTTTCCTGATGAACAGCTTTTGAATATTTCTGTTTCTTTCCCCACCCGTTGGTTTGCTAACATTGTTAATTATTTGGTTGCATCTGATTTCCTCCACTTGCATCTAGAGCTCAAAATGACAAACTTAAGAGTGATGTTAAATATTATGTTTGGGATGATCCGTATTTATGGAGATTATTTATTGATCAGATTACTAGAAGATGCATTCTCGATCATGAGATTGAGTCAGTCCTTCAGTTTTGTCTTTCTTCTATAGTGGGTGGCCTTCTTGGTACCCAAAGGACAACACTAAAGGTGCTTGACTCTGTATTTTATTTGTCCACCATCTTCAAAGATGTATGGAGGATTTGTAGCACTTGTGAGCAGTGTCACAAAGGAGGTGGTGGTACTCTTTTTGTATTCCTCTTCTACTCATTCTTGTCATTTACTTTTTGATTTACTTGATTGAATTCTACATAAATAATCCATTACACTTACACTTTGATATCATAGTAGAAAAAACAGTCATATTATTTCAACAACTAATTCCCTCCTCTTAGATGACATCTTCAACTTACAATTTCAACAATGGTGTGGAATGTCTCATTGTTTTCCCCTCCTTTTTAATGTTCCAAAATTAAGCATTGATTTTGCTGTTGAATTCTACCTTTATCATATTACACAACTATTTTAGTACCCATTTTTTAATTCATATGTATCATATTTATATCTAATGTTCTATATATACCTGTTTAATTGTTAGGATTAGTTCACTATTTTATACGGTGTTGCGCGTAACTAATGTTATGTGAAGATGATTCAGTATGTCTTAGAAGTAGTTGTATCATCTAATCATTGTTTTAGTTATTGGAAATTAATCAATTACGAGTTGATAATTTTGTTTTTAATTTAATTCTAACATTCATCTTCTTCTCAACTTTGAAAAGATCAACTTAGATTTTTGTTTTAACTAAGATATTTTTTTATTTAATTCTATTAATTTTCCTATTAATTGTTCTTGCTTTTTTTTTATTTTGTATTAAAAAATGATTTCAGATTAAAAAGTTTACACTTTTGTAAAAAAAAATTAGACTCTTTCGGAAATAATATGAATATGAGCTTACATGTATGATAGTACCTACCAACAGAATTTTCTTTCAACTATTGCATCTGATGGGCTATAACATGTTAGTACAAGTCAAACTTTTTCGTAAACAAGTGTAGCTAAGACATTTTTAAAAATTTAACAAGTAGGATTTTCGGCTATCTGAAAACTATTAATCTTTACCTGTCGACCTATTTATCTATATATTAATATTTATATTATGCTATTTAATATAACTAAAATATTATATATGAAATTTTAATACAAATATGTGATTTAATTGTTGGTATTAAATAAGTCTATTTAAAAGCAAATATGGTAGTCTATTTAAAGATAGACTTAATGATCTAATTCAAGGTCATATAGTATAACATGTTTTCAAACATGCTTTTACATAGTTGTGACCTTAACATTTTTCTAAACAAGTAAGTAAGTCAAGCCCGAATTAACATATATTATATAGTTTGACATAATCTCTTTTAGATAAAGTTCGATCAGTTTTTATCCTTAATTACAATTCTCACCATTAAGGCATTAACATCACAATTAACTTCAAAACAAACACACTAATCAATATGAACATACAATGGAGGGCGAAATACACATGATATAAATTTTTCTTGAAACTTTGTGGGATCATGCCCCATCATAGTTGACATGGATCTGCTATTGTTAATAACTCATTGGTCGAACCAATAACTCACTAAATATCCTAACTGAATCAATAATTAGACCAATATTAGTAGTACCAAAAAAAATTCTAAAATAGTATTTTTAAATTTGACTCAAATAACACAATTTAAATATGTTATTGCAAATTGGAAAACACACAATATTATTTCTACAATTGATCAATACATTTTTATTACAATTACACAAACTTTAGTAAATTACTATAATATTTTTTAGTAATCAATAATAAATCTAATTATAGATAAATCTATATTAGCTATTATTCTATTGCATATTAGAACATATTCTTTAAATCCATCTAATTTAGATTATACATTTTTCTTGTTTTTTTTTGTTATACAAAAAACATTTTTGAATTATAGAAGCAGATTTAGCAAATGAATTTTTTTCAATGTTGTCCTATGGCGAAAATGTTGCGAAAGTGTAAAATGAAATTTCTGAATATTTCTCATTATTGATCTAGACATGAAAATCCTTATTTATAGTGTAAACTAACTAGCTAACAAACTAATAAACACATCTTGTAAAATAATTCAACATGTGTTAAAAGTGTTTGTTAGCTAGTTAGTTTACACTATAAATAAGGTTTTTCATGCCTTGATCAATAATGAGAAATATTCACAAATTTCATTTTACACTTTCACAACATTTTCGCCATATAGTATCAGAGCCTTCATCCTGCAGGCTTTGATCACCGTTGTGCATTCTCTAAAAATTATTGTCTTTCTCTTCCATCATCATGCATCAACCATCAAAGTAAGAAGAAGTTGGAGTTTGAAGTACAAAGGTAAATCAAATCACCAACAATCTTTCTTCCATCATGTTGTTTTGGCTTCTTTATCTATACCAACCATCTTCTAACTGTTCGTGAGTTCCAATTACAAATCCATATATTTCTTCCACTATATGGTGATAAGATGTGATCGTGAGATGGAGGAAATTCTATGATTTCAATGGAAATATAGATTCCAAGCCTTAAAGGGTGATGATCAAGAAGCTTACATGAGAATGGTATTAAAAAAAAAGCAAGAAGAGAAAGAAGAAGATTGCAATTCTGCACCTCCAAAGATATATTTACATCATTCTGGTGATGATGGCTTCTATGATGTCGAAGCCATTCACTGCAAGAGGATCCACAAAGAGAAACTCGGTAACCGCAAGCGCAAATATCGCCATATGCTTCAACAACAACAATAAGATCAACAAGATCAACAACAACAACAACAACAACAACAAGATTAATAACAACAACAAGATCAACAACAACATCAACAAGATCAACAACAATAAGATCAACAAAAACAAGATCAATAAGATTAACAACAACAACAAGATCAACAACAACAACAAGATCAACACCAACAATATAAAGTGATTGAAAAAATCCAATCATGTTAGGATCAAGATTCCGATCCATTACCTTGTCACGATATCAAATCGAATTATCAAGCTAGAGTCATTGTCATTTACCCTCCAGCTTGAGGGGGCTATTGAAGAACAAAGCTACCACATTTTACATATTTTACATATTTACACATTTAACATATGTGTTTTATTAGTTTGTTAATTAGTTTATTTAGGTAAGTTCGTTACCTATTCATGTACTATAAATAAGGTCTTATGCCTCATCAAATAATTAAAAATATCCGCAAATTTTATTTTACGCTTTCACAATATTTTCACAATATATTACGTAATGAAAATACACCACATTCTCAATGATTCATCAAAAAATGATTGATTGACAAAGACGGATAGAAGTGCTATATATATTGAAGCACATTGCCTTGTAAAACTAGAAAAGTAACTAATTGTAAAACAAACTCTAACTAATTCTCCTAACTTTGAATATCAAGCTATTACAAGTGTATTAACCAACTAATCTTTTTTTTCTCTGTTAAATTGGTAGGAGCCATGGATAAGAGAGATCTTCTTGATGAACAAGAAGGAACGAGAAAATGTTATTGATTTAAAACGAGTTACAAGGAATAAGGGAATCACCATTTTATATACTACAATGCCTAACTAATAACTAAATAGTTAATCGATTAATTAAACTCTTAATCGATATAACAAACTGAAATCAACTAACAACTTTAACATCCCCTCAAGCTAGAATGTGTCAAGCATTCCAAGCTTGAAATGATTGTGATGAACACCACACATACTTTAATACCTCCTCTTGCTGGTGAGCGAATCTTCATCTCCCAGGCTTGAAATTTGAACGTGAAGCAATACTGACCCTTAACCACCATTTGGAAGAAACAATTTCATCCAATGTTTAACCATCTTTTTAACAGAAGCACACCAACCATAACGGATGAAAGAGAGAAATGAGATGGACCTTAATCTTGATACTTATATATTGTTTCAATGAGAAAAAAGTACACACTATAATGTTGTGTGTTTAATGAGAGAGGGGGTAAAGAAACTAGAGTAATAAAGAAAAGAAATAATTGCGGGTAGTTGATGAAGAATAAGAAGAAAAAGATGTTAAGTGACCAAGAATCTCAAGAACTTTGAAAGATCTCAAATGGTGATGTTGATGAACAATAGTGGATAAGTGTAAAATACATTTTCTCAACTTGGGTTCTTTACAAAGTGAATTCGATAAGAATGAAATACCAAATGGTGGATCTTGATACATATTTTCATATGATCAAATCAGTCACCAACTTCCATACACCATCATCTAAATCACCTCCATGAATGTGAAACCAACCTTTTTTTAGAGCCATGAACGAAATAATGATTTTTTGTTGAATTTTAGAATGATAGAAGTATAAGTGGAAGTCATCAAAACAATAACTATTATTCTGATACCATGTTGTGAAAACATAAAATGAAATTTGTGGATATTTCTCATTATTTGATTAGGCATCAGACCTTATTTATAGTACATGAATATGTAACAAACTTACCTAAACAAACTAATTAAAAAACTAATAAAACACTTGTGTTAAATGTGTTAAATGTGTAAAATATGTAAAATATGTAAAATGTGGTAGCTTTGTTTTTCAATATGTCCAATAACACCCCTCCCTTTTTCAAAAAGTTCTCCAATTTTTTCTTTTTGATATAGAAGTGCATTTTTTTGGAACTATCATCTAACAATTATAGTTTTTCAATGCTAGATAAAGTTCGATGTGAAGATATTTTTTTATAAATGAAAATGAATTATTTTTTAAATTGCAATTTAATTTATCTCTTCAATTTCTTTTTTTTCATGTTAAAATAAAACATTGAATAACAACCGTTTTAGTTACAACTTTTATTTTTCTATTAAAATAATTTTTATTATTTATAAGCTACTGAACCCGTTTTGACTTTATACTATGCAATATTAAAAGTATTGGGCAAAAATTTAGAAAATTAAATAATAAGTAATTATGTCTATATGTTCATTTGTTTATTAATCAAACCTTTTATATAAGAGATAAAACTGGCAAATAAGAAACAAACTCATTAAAAATAAAAATACTTTTTATTTTTTTATGGAATATGGACATCAATCCTCATGGATCATAGCTTTCATTCCAATTCGGGTTCCTATATTAATAGGAGTGGGGCTCCTACTTTTACAACAAAAAATCTTCACCTTAAGTCGGTTTTTCTTATTTTTTCTAAATATAATTATAATTTTTTCTGTTGATATGTCTGATTTGAATTTTTAAGAAATTGTTTCTGTTTGTAAGTCTGTTTTAAAAATATTGGTTGTAAAAGTGAAAATATTTATCATATATACTACCTACTATTTACACATAGATTCATTAGGCTGGTGTTATTATATTCATAGACATCATAGAATTTTGACAGATGTTAGTTATGGAAAAGAATCATCTCAGTATGGAGAGATAATTTCTTGGTTTTTCACTTTTACTTAAGGATAAATGTGATATTTTTGTATTTTAAAGATAAAAGTGTTATATTATTTAATTTTTTTTATGTTATTTTTTAGGTACTTGTCTCTATGTTGATGGAGAGGATCCTAACCTGTTAGTTAGAGATTAAAGTTGTAAATTTTGACATATGATTTCAGCTTTTGTTAGTTGATATGCATGGTTGGATTGGAATCTACGGTAAAACCAATTTAACCATTCATATTATGTCATGTGGATGTGGAGTCTATCACAGTTCAACGTTTAAGCTGGCGGATATATAGGAACCTGGAGCATATTAATCCGTGTTTTTTAGCACAGTTGCGAACTTTCAAATTTCTAATTATTTTTGTTTGCGTCCTTTAGAAATAATCACAATTCTGCTTTTTTTAAGTTATTACTTTCAATTTTAGAGAAAATTGAATATATCCAAATTTACACAGTTTAATAAACCTTAAAAATTCAAATTTGATTTAAAATATTGAATTTTAACTTATGAATTTGAAGTTTTTAAATTTGTCATCTACAATCTATATATATATTTGTCAGGTTGCATCAACAAGACGTTGGTCTATTAGTATAAAAATATGCTAGATCTCCAAAAAGATCAAAATGTTAGGTTTCGATTATGAGAGTGACACTTGTTGAGAGGGGTAGTCACGAACCCCGGAAGGGATTAGATCCTTACTTAGAAAGTGAGAAAATATCTTTAGTAGTATAAAAAAACATTGGTTAGGCTAGTGTTTTTACATTCATAGACATCATAGAATTTTAACATCGATTAGTTATAGGGTTAAAGTTGTAAATTATTTTTTTATTATAATCTAGTATCAATATATGCATTCATTTGGGTGATGTTTTTACATTTATAGACACTATCGTACATGTCAACCTGCTTTCCTATTATTTATAATGTATAGTTCTACCATTATCAAATGTAGTAATTTGTATTAGATATTGTAATTTGTAGGTGAATATATTTGATTGAGGTAATTGTTCAATCTTAATTTTAAAATTTGAATTACTCGCAATTATTTTTGTAGGTGGAACGTATAATTACGTATGTAAGATCATCATAAAATGTTTGTCAACTGCATTCTTTTTTTTGTAATAATATTTGCACAAATAAGTAGATATGATTAACCCAATAATGTTTTTCTTAGATAAGATAAAATTGAGAAACAATTATATTTTTAGAGAGTTGTTATTGAATACTGAAGCTGTAATGTCCAATTATAGTGAATGTTAAAATTTCTATAGTTTTTGAGGAAAATATAAGGAGTAAATTGTCTTATGTAATGAATTTTTTTATAATAAATATATAATATATGTACATGATTTGTAATTGACTTACAAAAAAGTAGTAAGATAAGATAGAGAAGAAAGAAGCAACCTTGAATCAATGATGTTGGTTCTAAAAGTAATGATGACAACATTATTGACACTGCTACAACTTATAAAGAAGCGACTTTGTGATTGACAAACAAATAGTGAAGAAATAGTAACTCTCACAGAGAGTATAAAAGATAACTTGGTAAACCTATGACTCTTAATAGATATGTGAATATTGATAATTGTTAGGTTGTTCCTCATAGTGAACATTCAAATTACTATACTTTTGGGGAATATAAGAAATAAATTATATAATGTAATGAATTTTTTTTATAATAAATATGTAATATGTACATGATTTGTAATTGACTTATAAAAAAGTAGTAGGATAAGATAAAAAAAGAAATCTTAAATCAATGATGTTGGTTTTGAAAATAATGATGACATTCTAGTTTATTCATTACCTAGAGCGATTCTTGACAGTACACTTCAAGAAGCAAGATGGTTTTAAATGATGCATATGATCAAAGTAAGGATTTTATTTAATGTTTTTACAAATTAAAGACATTTCAATGTCACATGAAGTGGAAGTATAGCTTTTTAAAAGTCTCACGTTTTCCCCTTTTATGAGAAAAACGTTAAAATATATTTAAGTGTAATTAAAATGAATCAAAAAGTTAATCGAACAATAAAGAAATAAATTTATCATTGTGTAAATACGTACTTAAAAAAATACAAATAGAAATAACCAACAAATGTAATTTTGTGGGATGTATATAGTATCCATACCATATACATCCCACAAATTTACATATAACTAATATAATATATTTCTTCACCAAATTATGATATGTTAAACATGTTTTTGACCATGGGAGAAAAAGAAATTCAAAATTATGCATCCAATTGTCCTCCATTCATATTGTGATAAAATAGGTACTACAAAATTCAAGAAATCAAATGAAAAAATTATATTATTATTTGAAAATAAACAAATGCAAGAAAAATATTTCTAACCTCTCACTAAACACACATGGATTTAGATAAGTAAGTAAATTAAATACATCTTATACTTACTGAAATGCACTACTCCAAAGTCTCACCACCAATCTGAAATTTCAAACAAAGAATTATATGAGAAGCATTGCCCAAGAGTTAAGGAACAATATAGAAGTAAATGAGTTAGAAAATCAAAAGGCTTACATCAATAAATGAGTTGAGTCAATGTGCAAGAAGTGGAGAAATGAACACCTTCTAAAAATGTCTCCAAATTTATGACTTGCTCTGCTCGTTCAGTTCATATTCAAAATTTACATTGTCTCAAAGCTCATCAAATGGTCAAGTAATGAATGACCAAAATATAAATAATACCATCACCAACCTATATATGTAATCAATGACCAAAAGCTAAGTTTTACCACATGCAACACAATAGTAGAGTACTAACTTTCCATTCCCATCAAAGTAATGGTTCATTAATTATATCTATTGTCAACCTCAGAAGAGAAGAGAAATAAAATTCGAATTTGATATAGGAAAATATATGTTAGTAAAACACATGAACAAACGAAGCATTCTAATGAAAATAGGGGCATAAAACATTTTGATTTGTTGAAACAAAGTAGGACAAAACAATAGTTTCTTCCAAGAAAATACCATCATCATTACATAATTTATTAAATAATATAAAGTAATTCAAGATGACAACAAAAGAAAAACCAAGTAGAATGACCAGCCTAAGCAAAAATAAATGAACCATGCTCTTTTCTAACTTGTAACTTTGTTAATGGACAATATTTTGCTTTTTTCTAATATTTGTCAACACGTATGTAACAACGAAGTTTAGTTGTCATTAATTCAAAGGTAAAAATTGTCTCGTGATTGCATTTATTTCAATGCCATCTCCAAGGTTGGAAGAATTCTTGTTGGTTATGATATTATGACCATAATATGATCATAGAAACTAAAATAGTAAAATCAATAACCACAACTTTGTACAAGTCATGACTAAGGAGAAATATAATTAAATCATTAGCATTAGCGTCTCCTTTGCAGCTTATTCCATTACTCATAGTCATATGTTGAACACATTTTCTCTTTGGATATATCATAGTCATAAACAACATTGATTTAAAGTGAGACATAATTTAATATATGTAGTGACTGTTATAGTGAAACAACTTTGACCTCATATATTTTATGTACAATGTACACTCTAAAAGCCTATTGTTCATCATATTTATAAAGACTATTCTACGCTCTAAAAACTCACTCTTAGCATATTCTTTTTAAAGACTATTTTTCAGTTTCAGTACATACCTAATCTCATAGTTTACAGGGTATTATATACATGTTATAACTTTTTCCTCTCCTCACTTAGTTATGATATTATGACCATAATATGATCATAGAAACTAAAATAGTAAAATCAATAACCACAACTTTGTACAGGTCATGACTAAGGAGAAATATAATTAAATAATTAACATTAGCGTCTCCTTTGCAGCCTATTCCATTACTCATAGTCATATGTTGAACACATTTTCTCTTTGGATATATCATAGGCATAAACAACATTGATTTAAAGTGAGACATAATTTAATATATGTAGTGACTGTTAAAGTGAAACAACTTTGACCTCATATATTTTATGTACAATGTACACTCTAAAAGCCTATTGTTCATCATATTTATAAAGACTATTCTACGCTCTAAAAACTCACTCTTAGTCATATTCTTTTTTAAAGACTATTTTTCAGGTTCAGTACATACCTAATCTCATAGTTTACATGGTATTATATACATGTTACAACTTTTTCCTCTTCTCACTTGGATGATTATGCTGCATGTTCCAATTGACCAATATTTTTATAAACCATGAACCCTTGTTGAAGTGAGTTATAAACAAAAGCATCATCTTCCAATTGCTACAACTCATTCAAGTTTTGTTAGGATTTAAACTCATGAGGAGAGCCCAACACATAAGACTAGTCTATTAGGTGGGAGAGCCTCATGACTTAAGTACCACATTGAGTTTACTATTCTACTCAATGTGGGACTCTTAACATTGCCGCCCCCTTTAAGGGCCAACGTCCACTGTGGCTTTCACTCTATCGGCATTGACCCGATGGTAGCCCTGTCTCTTTTGGCGACTTCACTCACCTATCAGTATTCGGTAATTACCTTAATCCAGCATATATGTAGCCCTTTCCGTGATGCAACTCTCAATGAAAGCATCAATTGTTAGGATTTAAGCTCATGAGGAGAGCCCAACCCAAAAGACTAGTCTATCAGGTGGGAGAGCCTCATGGCTTAAGTACCACATTGAGTTTACTATTCTACTCAATGTGGGACTCCTACAAGTTTCTATATCTGAACTATTAAAAACAAATTAGGAAATCAATGGAGATGTGTGTACCATACGCAAATAGAAAGTGTTCATAAAAAATGATGGTGTATTAGACATTTGAGAAAACATTTGCCAGTTATCCATTGGAATAACCACAAATATATATACTAAATAGAATTTCGGTACTATTTTGTAAAATATGTTGTTGTTTTGTCAAAACAGTTGCTGATTGTATAAGTTTGGTTGTTGTTTTTGTTTAAAATTGTTTCACTTTATGAGAAAGTGTGACACTATAGTGAAAAGTTTGTTTTTTTATGTATATCCCAAATCTTCTGCACAATATGTTGATACTAAACTCTTAGCATCAATTTTAACTTAAAAGTAAGTTAGAGATAAACTTATATTTAGACAATATAACCAACCCAAATAAAAAGACTACAATGGTGATTGTTAAAATCATCACAATAGTCATAATCTACAAATAAGAATAAATAAGGAAATTACTTTGGGATGAGAATGACTTTGAAAATGGAAAGTGGGAAACGCAATTGAAAACAAAGTATTCTACATGCATAGATAATATAATTCACTATGGCATTTCATCAAACAGTTGCACTACAAGTTGAAGGTTCCATTTCATAATCAACGAAATTCACTTAAACATTTTAAAATCAAACCTCAATTTAGAATGAGAAAGAGTAAAATAATTCAAACACATAAATGATATAGCAACAATATAAACCAAAGATCGAAGCAAAAAAAGTAACATATTGTCAAGTTTGATTTATTACCAGATGTTTTAATATCATCATAGAAACCACCAAACGAATTTGTTTTCAACTTCCTATCATCACTGGTTGAAATCCAGAGAGCGGTTTTGGGGGAAAGGTTTGAGGAACCACCACTTTTAGCCCCCATCATCATCTTCAACAGTGAGGGACTCAACAAAGATTCTATGTCATTTGTTGGTGATTTTAGAGAAGACACATTAGATTGAGATGATATTTGCCAATGAATGATTTTACTGACTCAATGGAGAGAGGATGTGTTGAATGAGTTTGTTATTGTGGAGAAAGATAATACAGTTTCAACATTAGAGAAGTAGCTCTAAATTTGGGAATAGAAGTTTTGGAAGGAGGTTAACATATAATAAGGGCAAAATTGGAATTAGAAAATTACTTCAGACAGTTAAAAGGAGTTTTGAATTTATAGAATGATATAGATATAGATTATAGAATTTTAACTTCTATTAGTTACAGAGTTAAAGTCCTAAATTAAATTTTTATTATAATAATAATTTTGATGACAAAAATTTAATATTATCTACTAACTATATAAGATTTTCTTAATTCCTCCTCAACTTTTCGTTCCTAGATGCACTGAACTTCCCTCTAAGTTTTCATTTTCAATGATTCAAGGATTTATAATTACTATTGTTTTATTGGTTTTTAATTTCCCATTCAAGTTGGATTTTAATTTACTAATTTACTAAAGTCTAATTCTCTAAAGTGGAGGCTTTTAAATATTTTTATTTAATTCAAAACAATTCAAAATATCATCCACAACCAAAACGTGATTAACATGATTTGCACCAGAACTAGAACGAATGACATTTTGAAATTTTAAGGGTCAATTAAAGGATTAGTTTCTAATGTACTAAATAGGGGTGTAAAAATTTGGTTCGGTTCGATTTTTTGTGCATTTTAGTGACCGAACCGATCAAAAACAAATGGTTCGGTTCTGTTCAATTAACCGCAAATTTAACTATAAGAACCGAACCGCTCTTGAATGGTTTGGTTTGGTTTGGTTCCATGGTTTTTCCATTTACTTTTTTATAAAAAATCTTCCATGAATTGAAAATTCAAATGTTTTACAAGATATATTCTTTATCTATAAAATGATAAAACATTACTACTACTATTATAAAAAATTATAAATCATATATAACAATAAAATTCATGATTAGTAACATATATGAATTAATAAAATATATAATAATGACATTTATAACCTTACATTTATAATTAGTAACACATGTAACAATACATGTATAACAATATATGATATATATTAGTTTCAAACTCAATATCATAAAAGTTGTAAATATGTTCCAAATCATAAGACACTAGGAAATAATTTAGTAACTAATAACATATATAATACTAACTTAATAACAATTTAGTAACATATATAACACTACAATTCACATAAAAATTGATAATTTAAGCTATATATTTCTTTAATATGCGGTTCGGTTTGGTTCCAACGGTTCCTAAATTTCTAAAACAATAAACCGAATCGAACATAAATGGTTCCTTGAAAAAATAACCGAACCGAACCGCGAAACCGAACCGAACCACATTTTGCAGTTCGGTTCGGTTCCATCGATTTTACAGTTTAAATTGGAACTGCTTACACCCCTAGTACTAAAACTAGAATGACCATTTCATGTTACACAAACCATAACTAGAAGGGTCATTTCTTTCTCTCTCTCAAATTACTTTACTTCTTATATAAGTATGACGTCATCGAGTTAAGCCAACCTAGAAGAGGGGAATATTCCTCCACCAGATTAGTTTTCCTTTCCTAGCTTGCCTTTCTTATTTTATCCGTATTTTTTTTGTTTCATGTGTAATGTTTATGTTCAAAATATATGGATGTTTCACTCGCATATTTTTTCTTTTTCTTTTAATCTTCTATCTCTTACATTGTTATTTTTTTTCCTCCAATTTCATGAAATCTCAAATTCGAAACCCTTCAACCTTTTCTCACAGATAAGACTTTTCTAACATTTTTAACTCTTATCACTCACTCATTTTACTTTTTGACACAAGTTAATATTTTGTCTACTTTTCATACAACTTCACCGTGCTTAATTTTTCGCATGTAAAATTTTCATAAACTTAAGAAGTCACGGGTAAGACTTTTCTAACATTTTTCTCCCGTCAATCACTTATTTTATTTATGTCACACCTTAACATTTTGCCTACTTTCCTCATAACTTCTCCATGTTTAATTTTTTTAGAGATAAAATTTTCACAAACTGAAGAACTCAGAGGTAAAACATTTCTAATATTTTTCTCTCTCTTCAATCACTTATCTTACTTTTATCACAAGTTAACATTTTTTTGACATTCCTTACAACTTCTCTATATTTAATTTTTATGGGTACATTTTTTATCTCGAGTATCCTCGAATGATTCTTTTAGAATATTATTAGTGCTAGTAGCTCATTTTGATTTAGAGCTACATCAGATGAATTTATGATTTTCTAAATGGTGACATTGAAGAAATGATCTATATGATGCAATTAGCAAACTTTGTGTCAATTGGCTCAAAGTCTATGGTATGCAGATTAAAGAAATTCATTTATCGCCTTAAACAAACATCTTGTCAATGGTATCACAAGTTCCGTCAAGTTATTACCTTGTATGGTTTTGAGGAAAATAAAATTGATGATTGTGTGTACCACAAATTCAGTGAGAATAAATTCATATTATTGGTATTATATGTCAATGATATACTGCTTGTCAGCACTAATATGGGCTACTACATAAGACCAAGAGATTTCTAACGAATAATTCTCAATGAAAGATCTTTAGAAGCTTCTTATGTGTTAGAGATTCAAATACTAAGAGATCGCTCTCAAAGTATCATAAGGTCGCCACAAGAAATCTATATTGTTAAAGTCCTGAACTAGAGGATACCCCTATAGTTAAGGGAGATCAGTTTAGTCTCAAAAAGTACCTCAAAAATAACCTTAAAAGACATGAGATGTAAAAGATTCTTTATACATCTGCATTAGGACGTCTAATGTATGTTCAAGTTTGCACAAGTTCCGATATAACATTTGTCATGAGAGTTTTGGAAAGATATTTGAGCAATCCTAGAATGCATCATTGGAAGGCAGTCAAATGTGTTATGTGTTACTGGATGAGAACAAAGAAGTATATGCTCACCTATTGGAGGTCTGAAAATTTAGATATCATTGGATACTCTGAGTTCCATTTTGCTAAATGTCAAGACAACATACACTTTATCTCTGGATATGTATTTATGTTGTCGTGGGGTGCTATCTCTTGGAAGTCCACTAAACAGACGCTTATAAATCCTTAAACCATGGCTACGGAGTTCATGGCTTGTTTTGGGACGTCAGATCATGACATATGGTTGCGTAATTTTATCATTGGCTTATACGTGGTCGATGGTATTTAAATATCACTGAGAATTTATTGTGATACCAAGTCCGTGGTTCTTTACTCCAACAATAATAGGAGTTTTACAAAGTCAAAATTTATTTACATCTTGTTTCTGGTTGTTAAAGAAAGTTTTCAAAATAAACAAATTTCCATAGAACATATAAGGACAAACTCTATGCTAGTTGATCAACTGACTAAGGTTTGGTACCTAAAGTCTTTTATGAACACATTGCTCATATAGATGTTGTTCCTCATATAGATGTTGTTCCTTATAGTTTAGTTCTTTATGATTTACTTTGGATGTCATATATAGGTTTATGCATAATAAAGTTGATGATTTATTGTTTTATTTTGAACTTGTGTATTTTTGTTTGTAACTATTATGTTATAATTAAAGATTTT
This sequence comes from Lupinus angustifolius, assembly GCF_001865875.1. Taxonomy (NCBI): domain Eukaryota; kingdom Viridiplantae; phylum Streptophyta; class Magnoliopsida; order Fabales; family Fabaceae; genus Lupinus; species Lupinus angustifolius. The sequence goes on along the minus strand of NW_017726245.1, from coordinate 103,452 downwards.
GGATTGATCTCACTAAAGAATAAAGAAGGACCAGTTGGAAGTAGACATGTTTGAGATCACATTGCATGCAATTTCCATGTCACTCACCCATATTTGATGTGTCATTAAGTATATTAATAAGGTGATCATCGTGGTCGAGTCACACTTGAATGTGATGAAGTTTGCGTTGGTTCCATGGTTGATATATAAGATGAATTAGATTGTATTAAGGAGAAATCTAAATATAAATAACATACGAGTGCGTGCCAAGAGAATATATGTTATAATTGTTTAGCGGGAAAAATATATGAAGCCCAAGTGAGAAATTGTTAGAAATTATTAATTTCTAATTAAGGTGAATATCATATATTTAATAAAATTATATTGGCTATTTATTTTGGAGTTACAAAACAAGTGATCTAATTCTGATAACTCATAGGACTTCTAAAACTGATAACAGATATGAGCTTAATAAGTGGATACACAAACAATTGGCTTATAAGAGATAATGAGAACCCTGTTAGTTAACATACAAGGAATAGTTATGGTCCCCATGGCACCAAATTACAAACAATTTTCACATCTCCTCATCAGAAAGAATATGAAGGTCCCAAAAGGAATACAACATTTGGTTGAGGAATACCGACATACCAAAAACTCAATTCAAATGCATACAAAAGGAAAGGATTTGAGAAACATGGATTCATTTATGATTTTATATCATTGTTTTATATTATATGTGATAATCTTGAAATTCAAGATCCTATAATTGATATTTTATCAATCATAAGGAAATTATAACATATGAAACAAAAAGTTGATAAACATATGTGTATATCTTATCTTATTTATTAGGGGGTTATAAATATGAATGTATCATCTATGTACTAGCAGTGTAAAGATTTATATATAGTCATAACAATACTCATCATACATTTCTATTTTTTTTGTTTTTGAAAAGTCAATTATAATTGAATATGAATGATGAAGTCATAGTATATAAAACTCTTACACTGTATATACATCTCTTTCTCTATAAATATATCGCTCATTGGGCTACCGATCAACATCACCATCCTTAAATTTTATTGGATTAGGGAGGTAATATCCTTTCCGAATAGATCATCGAACCCTTGAAACAATATTGGTTGATCGACGCTTCTAGGAAGGTTTTTAAGTGTCAAAATTACTTTAATTCATAAGGTTAATTTAACACTTTTCGTTTCAAAATACTTATTTTATGTAATCATAGTTGACATTTTAATGTTAAATTTTACTAATCTCATTTTTCAAGCTTCTATATGTGTTTCATGCCGAAAAAGGAAGAGTTGTGCCGAGAATGAGCCAATTTAGGCTAAGCATGCAAAAGCCTCAAATCATATATTCATTGGAAACTCTCAAACTTGACGGTGTGTGTTACTAGACATAGAGACACATTTGATGGTTTATAAAGTATAATTTATCGAGTTGGTTACTAGACATAGATCTAATTTTGATAAAGTGTTCGTATAGACCAAAATATTGACGACTAACACAATTGAGAGCATGCATTAATTTCAACTCATTTGCATAGTTACTAGACATAGAGGTATGCATGTGTGTCATAGTCATTCATCTTTTGTTTAAGTTTTAGCTTTATTTCATGAGTTGTTAAGTAGACTAAAGCATTAGTACTTTGTGTAATTGAGGTCGAATGTTTGTCAACTTATTCATATGAATACTGTTAAGGATAGAGCACAATGCGGAAGCACATGATTGAATCAATTGAGAACAAAAGAGAAGCAAGTAAAGGATAAAGAAAATAACACACAAGATTTAACGTGGAAAAACCCCTCAGTGTGAGAGGAAAAAAACCACGGGCGATCAAGAGCAAAATTCCACTATGTAAAAAAGAAGAGTACAAGAAATCCTCTTATAATGATGAGGACAAATGACAATATTTTTTCTCACAAATACTCTCTCAAATGGAACAAGAATTCTCACCAAGAATGCACTCACAATATATGTGTAAATGAAAGAGATGTTGTGTGTTGTGAAGATGATTTTGAAGCTCTCTATATGTGTCCTTTTATAGGCAAGCAAAGTCTTGGTATCTTGGATTCCAAGCATTGGATGCTTGGAAACAAAGCCATAAAAGTGACATAAAATGCCCTTAAAGAGAGCCATAAAATTGTCATAAAATTCTTTTAAGGCATAGTAATGAGAGGCATCTAACAATCTCCACCTTGGCTCGAATTTGATAAGTTGCTCATCGCCAAATAATGCCCCGAAGGGCACTCAAGTGCTGTAGAGACCAACCAAGTCCAAGCAAAGTTGGAACTTGGTATTCGGAAGTGGCTTGGTAAGTATATCTGCTGGATTCTCTGATGTGTGAATCTTTTCCACCATAATTTCACCAATAGCAACAATATCTCGGATAAAGTGACGTTTTATATCAATGTGTTTGGTCTTGTCATGATAACGATTATTCCTGGTCAAATGAATAGCACTTTGACTATCACAAAACACTGTAAGAACACCCTGTATTAGACCAAGTTCATTTACCAAACCTCGGAGCCAAATAGCCTCCTTCACACCCTCCGTTGCTGAAATATATTCTGCTTCAGTCGTAGACAATGCAGCAATGGACTGAAGAGTAGCTTTCCAGCTAATAGCACTATTACAGAGAGTAAAGATGTAACCAGAAAGAGACCTCCTTCTGTCAATATCACCACCATAATCCGAATCAACATAACCTACAACGTCATCAGTTGTAGCCTTGTTTCTGTCAAATACCAAGCCAATACCAGAAGTACCTTTTAGATACCGAAAAATCCATTTTACAGCACTCCAATGATCCTTTCCAGGATTATGCATATATCGACTTACCATGCTAACAGCATATGCTAAATCAGGTCTAGTGCACACCATAGCATACATAAGACTACCAACTGCACTAGCATAAGGAATATGTGACATACGCTCCATCTCTTCCTCTGTATGTGGGCAAAGATCTAAAGATAACTTGAAATGTGCAGCAAGTGGAGTAGAAACAGGTTTACAATTATTCATATTAAACCTTTCAAGCACTCTTTCAATATATTTCTCTTGGGATAAAAACAATTTACCAGCTTGACGATCCCTGTGAATCTCCATACCAAGAATTTTCTTGGCTGCACCTAATTCTTTCATCTCAAACTCATTATTGAGTTGAATTTTCAATTTCCGGATCAAAGACTTGTCACGTGAAGCAATTAGCATATCATCAACATACAGTAACAAGTATATGAATGATTCATTTGGAAATTTCTGGAAATAAATACAGTCATCAAATTGACTCCTGCAATAACCTTGCCCAATCATAAAAGAATCAAACCTCATGTACCATTGTCTGGGAGCTTGCTTAAGGCCATATAATGATTTCTTCAATCGACAGACAAGATGCTCCTTATCAGGAACAATAAATCCTTCAGGTTGTTCCATGTAAATTTCTTCTTCCAGCTCTCCATGTAGAAAAGCTGTCTTTACATCAAGTTGCTCCAACTCCAAATCAAATAAAGCAACAAAAGCAAGCAAAACACGTATAGAAGTATGACGAACAACAGGTGAGAATATCTCATTAAAATCAATACCTTCCTTTTGATTAAAACCTTGAACAACTAGTCGTGCTTTGCATCTTGGATCTTCAACCCCGGGAATACCGTCTTTCTTCTTATAGATCCATTTACAATCTAATGGTCGTTTGCCTTCGGGAAGCTCTGTCAAAGCCCAAGTACTATTCTTATGAAGACTTTCAATCTCTTCATTCATAGCCACTAGCCACTGTGACGAATCAACACAAGAAACAGTTTTTGTATAGCTGTCAGGTTCAACATCATCATTTACCTCTTGTGCAACTGACAATGCATAAGCAATTAAATTATCACCATCAGTGTATCTAGCTGGCCTTTTAATTAGTCTTCTGGTTCTGTCTCGAGCAATACAATAATCATCTTCTTGCTGATGAATAGGAGAAGTTGTACTGTCATCACAATCAACATAATGATCATCAATGCTAGATTGATTTGTAGAGGAAGATGGAACATCAACATTAGGAACTGTAGGTTTCACTATCAACTCCACCTTCTCGCTAGTACCCTGTAGATTACCTGTACTAGTAGAAGAAGACACAATAGATTGTTTTCCAGAAGATAAAAATGCATCCTCATTAAAAGTCACATCTCTGCTAAGAATTAATTTCCGTGACTTTGCATCAGAATACCATAAGCGATATCCTTTAGACTCAGATGCATAACCAAGAAATATGCACTCAACAGCTCTTGGAGCTAATTTACCATCATTAACATGTGCATAAGCAGGACATCCAAAGATTCTTAAGTTAGAATAATCAACAGGATTACCTGACCAAATTTCTTCTGGGATTTTGAAATCAAGTGCTGAATGTGGAGAACGATTAACCAGGTAACAAGCAGTAGATGCTGCTTCAGCCCAAAATTCACGCCGATGCCATAACCCAGCATTTGAGAGCATACAACGAACTCTCTCAAGTAGAGTCCTGTTCATCCGTTCTGCAACACCATTTTGTTGAGGATTTCTTGGAATAGTTTTGTGTCTAGCAATACCATTTTTTGTGCAGAACTCATTAAAATCACCATTGCAGAACTCTAATCCATTGTCTGTTCTAAGCTTCTTCACTTTCTTCCCTGTCTGGGTTTCAACAAGAGTTTTCCACTTCTTGAAAGTGGAGAAAGTCTCATTTTTATGCTGCAGAAAATAAACCCAAACTTTGCGAGAAAAATCATCAATGATGGTCATCATATAGCGACATCCTCCATGAGAAGGAAATTTAGAAGGCCCCCAAAGGTCAGAATGAATATAATCAAGAATACCTTTGGTACGGTGAGTTGCAGTGGAGAAACTAACCTTTTTCTGTTTCCCAAAAACACAATGTTTACAAAAATCCAATTTACCAATGCCATGTTTACCAAGATGACCTTGTTTGCTTAGAAGGTGCATACCTTTTTCACTCATATGGCCCAGGCGCATGTGCCATAATTTGGTAATGTCATTATCATGCATTGAAGAAGATACAGCTGTTGAACCTGTCACAACAGAACCTTGCAAGACATATAAACTACCAATCCGGTTAGCTTTCAATAATACCATAGCACCTTTCAATACCTTTAGAACTCCACCTTCAGCTGAATACCTACACCCGAGAGACTCTAGGGTGCCAAGAGAAATTAAGTTCCGCTTCAAATCTGGAATATAGCGGACATTAGCCAAGGTTCTGACAACACCGTCATGAGCCTTGATCTGAATAGTACCTATTCCTGCAACTTTGCATTGGGTATCATTGCCCATCAAAACAACACCACTGTCAACATGTTCAAAAGTGGTGAATAAGTCCTTATAAGGACACATATGAAAAGTACATCCAGAATCAAGAATCCATTCTGTTTTACTCCTATTATTATAAGAGACAACAGATAAAAGAATATCACCGTCAGAATTGGCTTCAATATTAGCAGCTTCAGAGGATTGTTGAAATTTTCCCTTATCTTGTTTTTCTTGTTTTTTCTTTAAGATAAAACAATCAGGAATGTCATGCCCCGGTTTCTTGCAATAGCGACAAGTTTTGTTGGATTTGCGACCTCTGGATTTGGATCTGAACTTTTTATAATTGGTACTCCCTTTTTCTTGAGTTCTACCTCGAACACTTAAGCCCTCACCCTTGTCCACAGAATTAACTTCAAGATCAAATTTTTCTTTGGACAATAAATTAGATTTAACATCTTCAAAGGATAAGGTATCATTATTTCCATACAACATGATTTCTTTGAAGTGCTTATAGGTAGAAGGTAAAGAGACAACCAACAAAACAGCTTTGTCTTCATCTTCAATATTAATATCAATATTTTGCATATCCATAATAATAGAATTAAACTCATCAAGATGAGTTTGAATAGGAGTACCTTCAACCATACGAATGGTGTATAACCGTTCTTTGAGACGAAGCTTGTTTGCGAGGCTCTTGGTCATGTATAAAGTTTCTAACTTCAGCCACAAAGCCGCAGCGGTTTCTTCATTGGCAACCTCACGAAGAACCTCCTTCGACAAACAAAGTTGAATTGTTGAAAGCGCCTTTTCATCCAACTCGTCCCATTGATCATCGGTCATGGAAACTGGTTTCTTTGACTTCCCATCTAAAGCTTTCTTTAATCCGCTCTGGATAAGAACGGCCCTCATTTGGACTCGCCAAATAGAAAAGCTAATTTTGCCATCAAACTTCTCAATGTCAAATTTTGCAGACATTTTGAAATTCTCAATTTAGTAAGAGCTCTGATTCCACTTGTTAAGGTTAGAGCACAATGCGGAAGCACAGGATTGAATCAATTGAGAACAAAAGAGAAGCAAGTAAAGGATAAAGAAAATAACACACAAGATTTAACGTGGAAAAACCCCTCAGTGTGAGAGGAAAAAAACCACGGGCGATCAAGAGCAAAATTCCACTATGTAAAAAAGAAGAGTACAAGAAATCCTCTTATAATGATGAGGACAAATGACAATATTTTTTCTCACAAATACTCTCTCAAATGGAACAAGAATTCTCACCAAGAATGCACTCACAATATATGTGTAAATGAAAGAGATGTTGTGTGTTGTGAAGATGATTTTGAAGCTCTCTATATGTGTCCTTTTATAGGCAAGCAAAGTCTTGGTATCTTGGATATGAAGCATTGGATGCTTGGAAACAAAGCCATAAAAGTGACATAAAATGCCATTAAAGAGAGCCATAAAATAGTCATAAAATTCTTTTAAGGCATAGAAATGAGAGGCATCTAACAAATACTAAGTCAATCTCACATCTGAATTCCAATACTTTTATTACTCAAAACTTTTCAACCAAAGCAACAACACATTGAAACCCCTTTTGAACACTAGCTTGAATTAGTAATTTAATTTTGAAAGGTTGAGTTAGCAAGTCCTTGTGGATATGATAATCCATTGCCCTTTTTACTTGTTTGCGACAATCGAGGTTGTATTTTTACACATATTTGTTGGTTTTAGAAAAATGGCACCATTGTCATGGACTTGCATCTAACTATAGCATTGCACTATTAGATTACCATTTCGAGCATTTTTGTTGTTGTCATATTTATAATTATCTGTTATTTGAGTACTAATTGTGTTTTGAGTTTTCTACTTTCTACGGTTGAGACGCAGCATAGATATGAGAACAGAGGAGGAATGTGGAAACTCCTCACCAAATCATCTCCTTCTTCCTCAAACTCTCAAATTGACCTTTGATTGATGTAATGGCTCCCAAGCGCACTAAAAATGAGAATGTGAGCCAAAAGAGGTCCTGATTAACAAGGGGAAAATTGACTGTTGTGGGTTATAACCCTTCCCGCTTTCTAGGGAGGGTAGATTTTGAGAGATATCAAGATAAGTCAAACCGCAAAATCCTTGATGAGCGGAGAGTCGAGTTGGAAAGAGAGGATTATGACCTTCCCTTCTCAAAATTTTGGGGCGGTCTTGGGAAATTCTATCCAAGTTGTTGAGAAGTTACATTGAAGACTTTGTAAGGGAGTTTTATGCCAATTCTCACCCGCATGAGGAGAGAGGGCCAATAAAGTATCTTGGGTCTGAGCTAAGGTGGTACCCTTTGATATGGATACCATTAATGATTAGCTCGGTAATCCATAAACCGTATCCTCGGACGAGAGGGGTGATTTTCAGAAGATGAATGATGATGGGTATCTTGGCATCAACCCCATGTGGAACCGTATTGCTAGGCTTATGTGTCTGCTCGGGTGCACTTATGAAACCAATCACATTGGTGACCCCCGATGCATCCTGAGGAAGGACGATGACATCCTTCTCAAGGGTATGAACTTCCTTCATTCTGAGCAACATTTTCCCGTTCTCTCATACCTCTGATCTTCTAGTGGCAAATGCCTACTTGGCCTACTTCATTATGATTAAGAGGTCGGTTGATGTGGCAGCCATTTTCTCGGATGAGATGTACTAGTTTATGGTCAACGAATCTTCAAAGGATGGGGACTACCAAACCCCTCGGATATCCTAGGCTGATCATGGGCCCACGTAAGAAGGTTAGGGTTGATGTTTATGTTCCCCCACATAAGGGTTTGAAGTCTCCTATTGACATGAACTATATTCAAAAGTTATGTTTTGGGAAGGTGGTTGAGGATCCTAGCCCAAGCCAGGTGATTCCTACTAATTAGAGTCAAGCGGAATCTCAGAGTTAAACTCAGACTCCTCGACCTAGTACGCCTATAGGTATCCAAGTTGCATCTATAGCATCTTAGGAAGCATATGCCCTAAACCATGCTACCTTTGAGCATATTTTTTGACAACAAACATCCAACCACTTCCACAACGACATGGTGTACGAAGTGTTGGACCAATTCGCCAATGCTTTGAACATGCATGGTACACCTTATGCTATGCAATTCAATATTCCTCATCCAGCTGAGTGTGAGGCTCGTGCTCCTTGGCCTGGGGACATGTCTATTCAACCAAGAGGGGATGGGTGTGGTTTGACCTAAGGATGATAACGGACACGAGCGGACACGAGTAGTAGCTATCCACTACCTATTTTGAAATATGGGAGTGATACCCATACCTGCCCATATTTGCGTGGGTACCCGCGAACGGTTTTTTTACGAGTCTTTTTGGGTACATGTGGATACAACGGGTACCCACAGGTTTCTCACGTTATCATTGAATTTTTAATTTCATACTTCTATTATGTATCTTTCTTTGCAAGATATGAGAGTTTCTGCACATATAAAGCTGTTGTACTACTATGTTAAAAAGGATTCATTGCTGCAATAGTGTGCTTCAAGAAAAAGTATATATGATTAGGGAAGTAGGGATTAAGGATTTTAGGGAAGGGAATGGAAAAGGGAAGAGATTATGGCACTCAAGAAGCAGCACCATAATTTCTTCATGCCAACCATTACCGTACAAAAATGAAACATTATTACTTATAGTAGTGAAAAAGGAGAAGGAGCGTGTAGTTATAGTAATGAAAAAGATAGCACTTATGTGATTATCAAATATGCACGATTTTTAATAAAAATAAAAGATTAGGACAAGGTGATGGTCCAAGCACAGAAGTAGTTCTGGTCCCTTAGGAAATCGTACTACATACTCAGTTGAGAATTGACAACAAGAGTAGATTACTATTTTTTCGCCAAATGTTCTGTTAATCAGTAAAACCTAGTTTGCATCCACAATCTACAACAAAAACTATATGGCTAAAACAACTGCAACATGATCATTGAGATCTTAAAAATTAATGGTACAATATTCATGTATAGATAACATCAAGTTCCACAAAAACAGATAAGAAAAATCAATGTTTACTCAATAACATTGTACAATTAAAAAAAGAAATTTAAAATAACAAATAATTAGAGCCCGAGGGAAGGCAAGTAGGGAACAACGGTGTAAGGGAAATGGGTTGTAGTTAGGGTATGTATTTTTATTAAGGACAATACTATAATTACATATATAGCATGTACCCACAGGCACGAGTACCACAATACATATATTTCCCGTATGTATCATGGATATTTTTAAAAACTCATTTCTAAAACTCGGGGTACCTGTTTGTTTATGACATGTGCCCGTATCCGTGCAGATTTTATCTGTGGATACAAGTTTTTTTTGTCATCCCTAGTGTCACCCCCCACATGGATGATCTCTTCAGGGAGATGGATGAGCAATAATCATGCTTTTTTTGCATTATTTTTTTTAGTTCTCTATTTTTATTTTGTAATTTGCTTCTCTATTTCCCTTCAATATTTGCTTATATGTTTGAATTCCATAATATCAAATTTGATGAATGAAATGAGTATTCTGAAATTGTGCAATCTTATACCCTTTTTTGGTTTTGAATATTGAGTTTTGTTTTATTGAGTTATCTTCTAGCATAACTAAACATGAAAATGAGTAGTGAAATTGAATGTGAAGTTCTGGTCCAATTAATTATGCATGTTGATTTATTCAAGCACTTGTTATGAATAGTGAGTGTATGTAACTATGCATGATGTTGTTTGATACTAAGAAGACACGAGATTGACAGTTAAGTGATTGTGAGATATACACTACTTTATTTGAACTTGAACTAGAATTAGCACTATTAGATTTGTCTGAATCTGTTTATTTGCTATGTGATTGTGATACATGGATAAGATCAAGACAGTTGTTTCTTTATACCCACTCGTCCAAACACTAACCAAAATTATATGATTATCCCTTGTTAAACCCCTATGAGCCTTGAAAATGTTATTGATTGAACCCTTGCTGATAGCAACCTCCTTATGGTGGTTCCTTTTTGGACGATTGTTTATTGGTTGGTGTACTTGTTATGTGTTATTAATTGTAATTAATAATAATATAGTGAAATTGTATATGTATTGTGTGTATATTGGATAAAATAATATGGTTATGATAAGAAGAGGGGTGGCGCCACAAACAAGAGTTTGATAAGCCGAGATGAAGTTCGACACAAAAAACGATTCTTGATAAGAACAAAGGTCCACAAACAATGGTGAATTGTTTGATAAGTCATTGTGTAGTTCGTCACAATAACTTCTAGGGTTCTTGATAAGAACAAGGGGGTCTTCGTTCAATCAAGAACTTAGGAGAACAATTCTCACTAAGGTGGAAAATTTTCAACAACATTCAACTTATATTTCTCATATCAAACTCGGTTATAAATAGTTGTGTGGCTGACCACTTGGCTCCACAAAATTAACACTAGGAATCACACTTGAATGACCTATTATAACAATAAAGATCAACCAATGGCTGATTGTAATCATCCCCCAATCCCACACGAATTTCCCTTACAAAAGTGTTATTATTTGAATTCAAAAAGATGAAAAAGGAAACAAATAAAACATTATTAACTATAATCATAATTCACATGGTAACCCCAAAAATGAAACAGATCATACTACACTCTCTCCTTGAATCACACAGCCACAAAAGGAAACAAACCATCCCTCCTTAAGTTGCATTGCAATCCTCCAAGAAAGGAAATAAATAATCATATCACTTTCTCTCCATTGAATTACACGACCACCAAAAGGAAATAAATCATTCCTTCTTAATTTACATGTTGATCCATCAAGAGGGGAAATAAGTCATTCCTTCTTAATTTACACGTCCATCCATCAAGATATGAAATAAATCATATCACCTATCTCCTTTGAATCATACACCAACTTTAAGAGGGAAATAAATCATTCTCCATTAATTCACACACATACTTTAAGAGAGAAATAAAGCATTCACGTGACATCTTCACATAAAGGAAATAATACCATACCACTCGCTCTCCTCATACTTGATGGAAATGTTTCCAAATGAGTTATACACACAAATTATTTCCTTATTTGATATGAAGGAACATGTGAACATAGGTTTTATGTGGCTGCCCAAAGTGCTCTTGGTCCTACTTGCACACTTTTCACTTTATTGAATATAACTTGATGATTTGGCATGAACTGAACCTCATCATCATATTATTTTTTGGGCTTGATTTTGAACAATCCCTTATTCTTTAAGTGTGCCTCAAATAAATGTCCTTGAGTTGGTGCTTGTCCTCTAAATTGTAGGGTACTCCCTTGGCTATCATCATCCCCTCCTTCTTGAAATAGATTTGTCCACAAATTTTAAGACTTCATGCATTTCCTACAACGAGAAAGGTGACATGAATTAGTATTTTAACAATTTGAAAAATTATAACACTTACCCTCAAGCCAAAATTGGTAAAAACTTTATTGACTCTACTTGTTTATCCTTTGGAAGGACATTATTAACTCTACTATGTCCAATCCAAAACTCATGGATCAAACACATGCCTCACAAATCCATCTATGATATCTCCTCATTGGTTTTGTCATTCGTCCATCTTTATCAATTCATTGTTTGGTCAATCATGTACCTTTAAAAAGTTACCATCAGAAACATTATATACCACAATTAAAACATGAAAAATGTTAGTTCTAAAAAATTTGATGATGCATGATGACTAGCTATGTTATGCAAAAGATTTATCCTAAAGGGATGTAATGCATGACTTAATATTATATTCTCCTATGGTTCTATGCTTGAAATTCCAAATGGAGTTACACAAATTATAAAATAATGAAATTTCCTATCTAAACAATCTACTCTAAGTTGTATTGACAAGGTTGAGGTATGTTTATTATTTTCATTTGAGTGTGCCTCCAAAAACTATCCTTGAGTTGGTGTTGGTCCTCAAAATTGTAGGATACCTCCCTTTACCTTTCATCACTTGCTAGATTAAAAATCTATATAGCCTACTTGTAGTAGGATAAGAGAGCTAGGTGTAAAATTATGCTATATGTTAAGTTGAGGAGAAGGAAATGTATGAAAGAAAAGTGAGACACAAAGTGTTGTAGTACATCATCCATCCCACAAAAATAACAAAAAGAAATACTCCAAAAAAAAGAGGAAAAGATAAAGAAAAAGGGATGGATGGTGGAAGAATGAAATGAAAAAGGGAATTACAAACAAAGACATGTAGTGAAAATAGAAATTGATGTATAAGTTAGAATTAGCTCTCTTAACCTATTAGAACTTTTGTATTAGAAAAAACATATTGCTTGTAGCTCAACCACCTTACAACAAAGAAAGACCTTAGTAATCCATGTTAAAACTTTTACTGAAGATTTGTTGAGTTATATGTCAAGTCTGATTCCATGCTATTTTTGTGCTTAAGTGGAGAGAAACACATATACACTTATCCATGAGTTAATATTGTGAGGCCTTTCTTAGTTGATAAATAATTTGAATGCATTGTGAAAATGTGTCACTATCACAACTTGCTACTTGTTGAATTGGTTTGAAAAATCCTAAGTTTGGTTTATGCTTGAGTAGTGTCTTGATACTTTGATGGGTTGACTTTTATGATAAGCTTTGAAATTTATTGCATGATTTGAGCTTAAAATTTACTATTATTTGGGGGAAAACAAGGTCTTAAGTTAGGAAGAGTTGTTAAGTGCCAAAATTATCTTAATTCATAAGGTTAATTTAACACTTTCTGATTATATATACTTACTTTATATAATCATAGTTGAGATTTTGATCTTAAATTGTACTAATCTCAAATCAGCTCCACTTCGCTCAGCGCAGGAGTTGAGCTCAGCATAGTGGTGTTGAGCGTGGGAAGCCACACTAAGCATGGAAGAAGCCAAGCAAAAGATCTGAATTCAATGGAGGTGCGCTTAGTGCACCATTGTTGCACTGAGCGTGGGAGCCCATATCCATAAACATAAAAAGAGTTTCAAGAGGCTTTTGAACAGAGCTAATCATATATTTCATTTAGGGAGTTAGGAACCGATTTTTCTAAATTTTATATGTCCTTAGTATGGTTTCTAGTCTTCTTAGTGTGTAAATTTATGTAAGTTGGATTTAGGATGTAAAGGTTGGGAAGTAGAAATAATGAGGATAATTTATGATCATGGAGAAATTGACATATCTTCATGAACTCAAATTCTAAATTCCATTTTCATCGAAGTTATGTATGAAATTATGTAATTAGATTGCTTATTAGCTATGATTGATTTATTTATTCATTGATTTATTTTGGATTGAATTTATGAATGAATTTATATGTTTTTTATGAATTATTTTTGTTGTATTCTTAATGCTCACCATGCGTTTGATGAAATATGTAGTCTGAATTTGTGAAAAGAACCTTGAGGCAAAATCTCGGTTCGATAGTCTGAAGCTAGTACTTCATCATTTTTGAATAAAGCTAGACGTAGTTGCATGTTTAATTGTCAAAACAAATGCATTTTCTCATATGTTTGTTAGTCATAGATTCATATTTGCATTGAAAATTCTCAAACTTGACAGTATGTTACTAGACATAGAGACACATTTGATGGTTCATAAAATTATAATTTTATTGAGTTGGTTACTAGACATAGATCTAATTTTGGTATAGTGTTAGTATAGACCAAGATATTGACGGCTAACACAATTGAGGGTATGCATTAATCTCAACTCATTTTCATAGTTACTAGACATAGATGTATGTATGTGTGTCATAATCATTCATCTTTTGTTTAAGGTTTAGACTTTATTTCATGAGTTGCTAAGTAGACTAAAACATTAGTTCTTAGTGTAATTGATTTCAAATGTTGGGTGAAATTATATTTGTTCCATTGTTAGATTATTGTTTGCCAACTTATTGATATGAATAATGAGTATATCCCACATTTGAATTCCAACATTTTTATTATTCAAAACTTTTCAGCCAAAGCAACAACACATTGAAAACCCATTTGAAAATCAGCTTGAAATAGTAATTTGATTTTGAAAGGCTGAGTTTGCAAGTCCTTATGAATACGACCACATCTTACCATTTTTACTTGTTTACGACAACCGAGATTATATTTTTACACCTATTTGCCAGTTTTAGGAAAGATATGTTTCACGTACACACTTTTTCCTACCCTCTTTGCATTATGGATTTCTCCTGTATTACATACACTTCTCCTTTAAATATGATAATCTCTTGGATTTTAATCAACATCTTACCATTTTTACTTGTTTACGACAACTGAGTTTGTATTTTTACACCTATTTACTAGTTTTAGTAAAAATATGTTTCACGTACACACTTTTTCATACCCTCTTTGCATTATGGATTTCTCCTGTATTACATACACTTCTCCTTTAAATATGATAATCTCTTGGATTTTAGTCTTTGCTTATGTTTATGATTTATTAATTTAAGAAAAAAACAAATTTTTGTATGGCTATGTCAAGGGTCCTCCATTTTTAAGGTCTTATGGTGATGAGCCTTGGATTCGAGGGCCAAACGTCATGTTAGGGAGTGGAGTGGGGTCTCTTATGCTGCATTGATTAAGAGAATATAATTTATCCTTTCAGACTTCAACTATATTGTTCTAACATTGCCTCTTCATTAAGATGATCTTTTCACTCATGTGAGTACATCTTCAAATGAGAGATTCTATAATATTTTCATAGAAGTTTCTTTTCACATATAATATATAAATTGATATTATCATTAACTTATTCTAATTGTTTATTATATTTTTAAAATATTTCTTGTGTGGTGACCTTTTGGTTAATATCACACTTTGTTTTACACATTTATCTAAGCACTTGGAATGGACTTTTAAGCGGATAGATGGCTATTGAAGCATAATAATTTTATACATATAAAAGTTAAGTATTATAGGGACTTCTAACATTAAATGACAATTCAACAATTAGGATTAAAAGATGTAAAAATAACATTGACATTTTGCAAATCACTTTCCTCTCCACGTACTAAATTTCTGATTTTGTTTATAATTTTAAAGACAAAAATGTCAGATATATAATTGTTGCTATGTTTTATTTTTTTCCTTTGATTTTCTATCACCTGAAGTGAAAAGGTTTGAATTGTCTATATAATACACAACAGTTCTATTCTTTAGAAATAACTTCTTTAAAGTTTTTTGGAGAAAAAGTTTTAAAGAGATTTTTTTCTAGGTATTAAAAAGTTTGATGAGTTCTTTTGAAAACGGTGGTTGCATAACCACAGTTGGAAAGGAGGACGTAAAGTGGGGTGGAGATAAGGTGAGGGTAATAAGGGGTTTTCACCCTCAACATTTGTCATGAGAAAGAAAACACAAACGAGTATTTGCTATCATTTTTTGTGTACTAAAGTTTAGATGAATTGAGTTTAGGGGCGTTAAGACAGGCCTAACATCTTTATGAGTGCTTATAAATTATCCACCAACAAAATCCTCACGTTAAGAGTAGGACTTGAACTCATGACTTTGTGGGGTGAGACTATTTCATATAAGTTGGACCAAATTGCTTGAATGTTCATTAACAAATGAATTTGTTGGGGTTTTATTTTAGTTTTCAAGCTACATACTTGTTGCAATGATTGATTGAAAAATAACAAAGGGGTCAAGGAGATTTATACATGATTTTCCTTGATTTTGAGAATGTGTGTCATAAGATGCCAAGAACCATTGCCATAATTTCTGTCTTTTGTGGATGATATTATCCTAGTTAGAGAATCGAATAAATTAAATGAGAAACTATAAAAGTGGATACAAGTTTTAAAAGCAAATGACTTTCTTAATATTTGAATTAAGACAAAGTATATACTGTGTAAGTTTACGAAGAGACAGAAAACCTTAATTTAAAGGCAAAGAATGAAGATCATGCTATAACATAAGGCACTGGATTCAAATATCTTGGGAACCCATACAACACAATGGAGAAATCAAGTAGGTGGAAGAATTGGTGGAGTGCATAAGGTATCCTATGTGATAGAAAGATGTCACTCAAGTTTTAGATGAAATTTTAACACACAACTATAAGTCTTGAAATGTTTATAAGGGACTCAATAATGGGCGATACATTGTCAATAAAAATATAAACTCAATGCCATAGAGATTACAGTATTATCTTGGATCCGTGAACACATTAGACAAGATATCATTAGGAAAGAATGTATTAGGAGCAGTGACGGATCTTCATATAAAGTTTAGGAGAACAACAATATTTAATTATAATTTATAAATAAGATTAATTGAGTAATATAAAATTTAAAGAAATATACATAATTGTTTCAAAGTTTCAAAATAACATATTAATTCTAAATAAAATTAATCAACAATTAAAGACGTTAAAGAAAATTGTACATTCATTTAAAGTATTCTTCATTCTTTTAAATACTTAAAATCGTCAATGGTTGAATTAGATGTAAAAATTTCAGCTATTTCATTTTCAATATAAATTATCATGTTGTCTCCAAGAAATTCATCTTTTATCTGACTATGTAATTTTGTTTGATTGTCTTTGTTGCTGAAAATGATATTTCTGTAGTAGCTAAATCATAATAGTTTAGATAAGATGAACAAATGAATCAAACAAAGAATATGCATTTACTTTTCACATATTATAAAAGTGTACTTAATTTGAAGATGATTGAGAGTTTTTCAAACATGAATGACTAATGATATCAACAATAAAATGTTAAATTGATATCTCAAGCTAACATTCTCTTGCTTATTGAGATTCATACGGTAGAATATTTCCACAAAGATAGATATGTTGTCAATATTAAATTATTTATAAAAGAAATTAGGATCTTAGAACTTTTGTTACAAAGTCTATTTGACAAAGGCAATTTGTGATTTTCATAATCTATTTTATAAGTATAAAATCATTACAAATTCAAATGAAATCGTAGTATTATAAGCAATATCAACATTTACACATATAAGAGAACTTGGTTTATTATTTACAATTTTTGGAAGGCCCATACAAATTAATTTTATATATTTATCAAACTACAAGTTGAAGAAAAATATGAGCTCCAATGAGTAATTTCATGAAGCATCATTTGGGTGTAGGTAAAAAATTTAAAGTAATATTTTAATAAATTTGAAAGAAAAAATTATGGGGGGCAACTACCTCCACCTATACCCAAGAAGCTTTGCCTCTGACTAGGGAGAAAGTTCATAAAAGATAACAAAATCATGTCTTAGGTGATTTAAGCAAGTGCAAGTGGGGCCAGTAAAAATATCAGCAAGGAGAGTAGATTGAAATGAGGGTAGTCCAATTTCAATAGGTAGAGGGTGGACAACAAAAAACATAGTTAGAAGGGATCTAAAGATCAATGATTTGTCAATGAATATAATATATAATATATTGTTATTTCATCATTCGTTTCATGTATCTCTCACTTGGTAGAACTAATGCTTAGTTGGTCTTTATAAAATTATATTAAGTGGCTGGTTCGAGGAATAAATTATAATTTTAAAAAACTAGACTAAAATTATAATTAATTTGAAATGAAAATAAAATAAACAGAAAATATCATATTATTTATATATATATATATATAGGCTTAACTACTCGTTTATTTATTTACAAATGTTTATTTTAGTTCTTTATCTTTGTTTCAATTTATTTATTTTACTCTAAGTTTTAAAATAGAATTTGGTCCTTCCATCATGAATATTCAATTACTCACACTAACAAATAGGTGTGATATGGATGATTATGTGGCACAATCATATCTAGGTTAGAATAACATGTGCCTAATTATGCCAAAATGTCATTGATTCTGATTGTCCCAAATTATGGTTGTTTTGCATTATACCTGGAAGCATATTTGGTGTTGGTTCCTAAAGTGTGTTATATTGTGCTATAATCGGTTAATATCAACTCTCAATTATGAACGAGACCAATAACCCGACGAACAATACTTAGTCTAAAATTGTAGATCACTTGGAAGGTTGGCATAGCTAAGGAACTATATTGCCTGAACAGAGGACATGTTTACATTGCCTATACAATAAAGATAGTCCATCTCCAAAGCATTATCGGACATATAGGCTGAAAATGAAAAGGCAATGCCATCTGTAATGAAGACAGGCCTATCTTTGGAGTTCATACTACTTCATACCATAGTATAAATAGGTTAACTCACTCATAAACAGTAGTACCTAGGGGTGAGCATGGGTCGGGTAAAGGTTGATCTCTTACCCGACCATAAATATTATTCGGGTTATTTTTTTAACTCAACCCCGACCCTAGACCTAAAAGCAACCTAACCCTAAATGACGACTAGGTCAGCCTTTGACCCTAGACCCGATCCTAGACCCGATTAAATATAATGCATACCTATTTTAGATAAAGTTTTCTCATTATTATATTTATTATCATGGATATATAATTTGACATATAAAATGATATATGTATATATATTGTTAATCATGTATATATCATTAAAGAATTAGAGAATCAATGGTATTTTTGATAAAATATGTATCATTACTTTGTACACAATTGAATAGAGACACACACAAACATGATGAGTAGGTGACCATGGGACGAGATGGGTTGGTTCATGCTTGTCCCTTACTCGGCCTTAAATATTGACTAGGTCTAATTTTTGAACCCGAACCTAGCTCTAGATCTGATGAGACCCGACCCTATTCGAACTCGATCATGATTGGGTCATACCAGGTGAGTGGGTTGGGTCGGGTCCTGCTCACCCCTACTATTACCTATGGGTGAGCATGGGTTAGGTCGGGTAAAGGCATGTCTCTTACCCGACCCTAAATATTGTTCGGGTCATTTTAAACTTGGACCCGACCCTAGACCTGAAAGCAACTCAACTCTAAATGACAATTGGGTCAGCCTTTGAACCCGGACCCGGCTGTAGACCCGATTAAATATAACACATACCTATTTTAGATAAAGTTTTCTCATTATTACATATTATTGTGGATATATAATTTGACATATAAAATGATATAAGTATATATATTGTTAATCATGTATATATCATGAAAAAATAGAGAATCGATGATATTTTCGACCAAAGAGGTATTATTACTTTGTACATAATTGAATAGAGACACAAACAAACATGATGAGTGAGTAACCATGGGACGGGACATGTCACGCTTGTCCCTTACCCAGTCCTGAATATTGATTGGGTCTAATTTTTGAACCAGAACCTGACCCTAAATCCAATGAGATCCAAGCAAGTAGGGTCAGGTCCTGCTCACTCATGTGAAGAAGATCTTGCTCCTGACCTTGGTACGGTTTTGATGAAGACATGTTGAAAGAGTTTTTCTCTAGGTGCTATTATTTTTAGTCAAGTTTCTGATTGTTATTTATTTACTTGGTTTATTCTTTGCTCGTCATCTCGGCTTTGTTGGAATAAATTTCAACGCCGGTATAATGGTTTCAAGAATATTTCATTTGATCAAATACTTAACTTTATTGAATTATTAACAACTTCATATCATCTCGGCTTTGTTGGAATAAATTCTAACATCGGTAACATGATATGAATTTAGTAAATTAATACAAGTGATAATGAGTGATATTTATTTTTTGTTTTCCATTATTAACCGAACTTCTTCCTTATGGAAGGTTGGTAAATAATAAATAAATAAATAAATAAAACAATAAATAGTTAGTTACGGAATTTAAATGACAGAAAATAAATGTTAGTTGCGAAAATATAAATGACAGAAAGTAAAAGTTAGTAGTTAGATCCCTCATTATGACTTTGTGTTTTTCTTTCTTTGTCAACAAATAAAATTTATAAGTTAACATTTTACTATTTTACATTTGCATCTCTTTCAAGATTCAATTGTAGTATAGTATAACGTTTTGTAGAACCAAAGGGAATTGCTTAATAGAAGAAAATCATACAGACATATTATAGTAAAAATAATGATTAAACATTTTTTGATGATTTTGTTTTGTGTTGCATAAAAATTAACAAGGAAAACATAAACTGATATTCACAAATTCTTAAGGAGAAAATTGGTTTGAAATATGGAATTATTTCTAAACTCAAATTGCTTTTGAAAAAAATTAACAAGTTATGTGTTATACTCTTGGTTAATTTCACACATCATTTCTAAATCCTTCATCTAGTGTCCTAGAATGATAAGATGATTTTCAAACCTCATGAAATATACTAAATGATAGTTAAGTGTCACTCGTCGGAGTAGGTTGTCACACCCTACTTTAGGCTCCATTAACATCATTTAGCCTTGAACATAAGTTACTTAAAATAGATGCTTGATGTGGTAGGTAAAATAAGGTGTAGGTTATACGTTTTAGTTCACTTGTCAACACTTTAAGAAGAATTATTTTTGAATCTTTAAATCAAGTTTTAGGTGATCAAGCTAAAACTGCATTAAGAACTTCATAAAGAATCAAAGTTTAACCAAAAAGTAATAACTTGCATGTATTGATTTCAAAAGATAATACAAAAGAAGAGAACAAATAACATTACACCATAATCCAAATCAATGTTTAGGAGCTTGAGCCATCTCTCCAAGGATGAGATATTTTTGGAACAAAATGAGATTACAAAATTATATTTTTGTAACACATTTGCCATATCCTTTCTCCTCTTGAATTCTAAGTAAAATTTACAAAAACTTACCTAGAACAAGCTTAGAACCGAGGCTACAATGTTTAGAAAAAAAGAAGTGAAAAAGAAGAATGAAGAGTTAAGTGATTTTTAAGTGTATGTGTTCTTCTTGAAGTGTTGAATGGGGGCCTTACTTATAAGCAAACTAGGGCACCACCTGGCTCACCTGCTTGCCCACGCCAGGCGCACCAAACCCTTCATCATAGGTTTGGTCCATGCATGACCAAGTAACTTAGTCAGTTGCTTGGTGTTGACTCACCAAAGCTAGTTGTGATCTACTTGACCAAGCTATTGTGAGCTACTCTAAAAAGTGCTTAGGGGCCTTGTCAAGTGAGGTCATGCATGATGTCAAGGTTGCTCGATGGCTAAGTAAAGTTGACCCCTTTCTGGGTCTAGCCCGCCTAGCTGCTTATGTGGCCATGCTGAGCTGTCTACTTGAGTAGCTTGTCCTGATCTGGCTAGGTGTGTGGTTCCAGCTGGGCGGTCCAAAGGTGCACGCTGAGTTGCCTGCTTCAGCAGGTTGGCTTGTGCCAGGCTTGAGTCTGACCGTGTAAGCTTGTGTCTGACCGAGCCAAGTTGGTGCTAGGTCAGTTGGGTGGTGCAACATGTCCACACCAGGCTGCTTAGTGAGCAGCTTCATGTGTGCATGAAAATTTCCTATGTGGAGAACTCCTTCCTTGACTATATTTTTTTTTCTTCTGCATTTTTCCTAGAATCTTTGCACAAAGATTTGGAAACGAGGTAATTAAAAATATAAGATCAAAATGTGATAATTTATCTAAAAAGTATTGAATTAAGTTGGTTTTGCATGATTTGCGTAGGATAAGTGCCATAAAAAGTGTATGAAAATTAGGTATTTTTGGCACTTATCAAGACTCCAACAACACATAAAGAAGAAGAGGAAGAATACTTATGAAGACAATGAAGATAAAGTTTCAAGAATTTAGAATCTAAGTCTTAAGGTGCTTCTATCCTTATACTCTATTATATACAAATAGTAGTAATGCTCAAAATTATTTTAAAAGAAAATTGAAAACTACAAGTATAAATTCAAAATATTGTGTAACATGTTAGTCGATCTAAGTAACAGGTTACTATGACTAGGTAACAGGTTACATTAGTGGTAAACGAGTTATCCAACGAAAATTGATCAAGGTAATTGATTACACCCTTTTGAGTAATCGATTACACAATAAGGTAAACAATTACTCTGTTGGACAGAACATTTGGATAACCGATTACAACCTGTGAGTAATCGATTATAGCCTGTGAAAATTAATTACTCAGTTGGACATAATGTTTGGGTAATCGATTACTAAGAGTTGTTGCGCCAGTTTTCATATTTAAACTACATAGCTTTCACCCCAAACGAAATGGTTTCATTCCAATCGAATCCTACCTTTTCATAGAGGTGTTACGGTTGATTGGAAACCTATTTGGAGGCATTGAAACTCATAATTCATATTACACAACTCTATACAATCTAAATTTTTCTAAAATACTTGCTCTAAACTTCTTGCAACTTATTCTTAACTTTCAAAATATATTTTCTGAACTTGCCTTAAGTATTGTTTCAAAGTTATTCAAACCTTTTGAGAATTAGTACTAAAGTGTATAAAGAGTTATTGGATTGCAAGAGTTCATAGTTTCAAATCTTGTAAAGGCAATCCTTGATGTAGTTAAAGTTTTCTTCATTCAATTTTTTGAATTACTTTCTTTCACAAGGATGTGATAAGAAAGGGGATAGAGTCACTTGGAAATGTTTTTTTTCCAAAGAATGATATAGGTATTAGAGAGTAAGTAATGTACAAAGAAATCTCGGGGTGAGAATTTGTAATTTCTACTCTTAATATCTAGTGAAGAAATCTCTTATACTACAAGAATACTAGATGTAGCCTTCGGTGGACAAGAAGGTGAACCAGTATAAAATATTTGAGTACTCTCTTCCCCCTTAACTCCTTAAATTTACTTGACATTTTCTGCATAACTTTTCTGCTGCTATTAACTCTTGAATTTTGCACAAAAATATGTCATACTTTTTAAACAACTAAATCACCCCCCCCTCCTCTTAGTTGCCATCTCAGTCTTACAATTGTCACTAGAGCTTTTTTTGAGTAATTTACTATCAAAACTTATCATGTTTCTAAGATGGCCTTAAGATCATTTCTAGGAGAAGGTTCCAACATCAATCGACGTCCAAGTTTTGTTGGAGAATGCTATGACTTTTGGAAAATTAGAATGTGAATCTTTATAGAATCTCAAGATCTAGATATTTGGAATGCGATTGAGGAAGGACCGTATGAATCCTTCACCGTTGTCAATAGTGTGAGGGAAGTGAAGCCAAAATCTTCATGGAATGATGTAGACAAAAAGAAAGTG
Organism: Lupinus angustifolius; assembly: GCF_001865875.1. Lineage (NCBI taxonomy): Eukaryota > Viridiplantae > Streptophyta > Magnoliopsida > Fabales > Fabaceae > Lupinus > Lupinus angustifolius. The sequence continues at coordinate 80,099 of NW_017726245.1, read as the reverse complement.
AAATACGAACTCAAAGCAAAGAACATCCTCACTTCAGCACTTGGCATCGATGAATTTTTTATAGTATCAAACTGCAAATCTGCTAAAGAAATATGGGATAGTCTAGAGACTACACACGGAGGAAATGAGGAAGTCAAAAGGTTAAGATTCAACATGCTCTCTCGGGAATACGAAATGTTCTGTATGAAGCCTAGAGAGAAAATTCTAGATTTACAAAAGAGATTTACTTACCTTAAAAATCATCTTATTGCACTTGGAAAAATATTAGCAAATAGTGACTTGAACTTAAAATTTCTAAGATCATTCACCAAAACATGGCAACCAAAAGTAACAGTCATTTCTGAAAAGAAAAGTTTATCAAAAACGTCATTGACTGCTTTATTTGGTAAATTGCACAAACACGAATTGAAACTCAACCAGCTTGACCAACAAGAAGAGCAAGAAAAGAAGAAGAATAATATATCTCTCAAAGCGAAGGCAGATAATTATGACTCATCAGGAGATGAATCAGACAAGGAAGAGATGGAAGACATGAGTCTTTTTGTAAAGAAGTTCAGCAAGCTCCTTAAAATGAACAAATGCGCTAAAACTAGACAAATGAAGAAATTTACCAAGAATAATGACGCCTCCACTTCAAACCAAAACTTCACATGTTTTGAACGTGGTAATCCTAGTCATATGAAGATGGATTGTCCAAACCTGAAAAAGAATGCCTTCAAAGGCAAAAATGAAATGACGACTGGACGTAGGGCCTACATAGATTGGGAAGACAACGATACTAGTTCTGCCTCTGAACCAGAAAATGAAGAACAAGCACATCTCTCACTAGTGGCATCTCATCACTCTGATGATAAAGAGGAAAATTTGAGAGTCGTCTGCAATCTATGGTACTTGGACAGCGACTGCTCAAAGCACATGATAGGCTACAAAGATAAGTTCTTTGTTCTTACTCCAAGGGACAAAAGTTATGTCACTTATGGTGATAACAACAAAGGAAAAATATTTGGAGTTGTTAAAATTGGTAAGCCACCTTCAACAACTATAGAAGGAATATTGTATGTCAAATGACTCAAGCACAACTTGTTGAGCATAAGTCAACTATACGACAAAGGATTTCATGTGGCATTCTACCTTGATAACTGCATCATCGAAAGTAAGGATTCCAATAACTCTAAACTAATTGGTAAGAGGATAAAAATATTTATATGATTGACAGATCCTTCTTTATCAATAAAAATTTTAGTTGCCAATATTAATCATGATGCATGGCTTTGGCATAGGAGAATTGCTCATATTCATATGGATCCTTTGAATAAGCTGATTAAGAAAGATTTAGTTGTTATCCAAAATGAAGTTTGTTAAAGATAAACTAAGTAGTGATTGTTAAATGGGTAAACAAACAAAAACCTCTTTCAAACCTAAGCATATGGTTTCTTCCGATAGACCATTGCAGTTACTACACATGGACTTATTTGGCCCATCAAGGACCAAAAGTTATGGTGGTAATTACTATGATCTTATTATAGTATACAATTATTCAAGATATACTTGGACTCTATTCTTAGTTCATAAGAATGAGGCATTCAACGCCTTTAGAAAATATACTAAAAGAGTTCAAAATGAAAAATATCTGAAAATCTATGCTTTAAGAAGTGATTATGGGGTAGAATTTCAAAACGCTTCTTTTGAAGAATTCTATGATGATATGGGTATCAATCACAATTTTTCTACTCCTAGAGCACCACGACAAAATGATGTTGTAGAGAGAAAGAATCAGTCCTTAGAAGAACTTGCTCGTACAATGTTGAATAAAACTAATCTCCCAAAATACTTGTGGGCTGATGTAGTTAGTATAGCATGTTATGTTTCAAACAGAGTTCTTATAAGACCAATTCTCAAGAAAAACCCCTATGAACTCTTTAAAGGTAGAACACCAAATATTTCTTATTTGCATGTAATTAGTTGTAAATGTTTTGTTTTAAATAATGGTAAAGACAACCTAAGCAAGTTTGATGCAAAAGCTGATGAAAGACTCTTCCTAGGCTACTCTCTTTCGGGTAAAGCTTACAGAATTTTCAATAAAAGAACTCTAGCCATGGAAGAATATGTTCATGTCTCTTTTGATGAATACAATCCTATAATAAAGGATGGGTTAACTCTTGATGAGGAGGACTTGTCAAGTTCCCATTTAAAAGAATATTCTTTTACCAATACAACAACCAATATTGAGCATTTGAAAATGGATGATACTCTATCTTCTCAAGAAGAGCATATTCATTCTGATTTACCAAAAGAATGGAGGACTCATCGAGATCATCCTATTGACAACATTATTGGCAACATAAGTAAGGGTGTCACTACTTGTTTAAAGCTAAATGAGGCTTGTTTAAACATGGTTTTCGTTTCTCAAATAGAAACCTCCAAGATTGATGATGCAATCGAGGATGAACACTGGATTCTTGCTATGTAGGAAGAGTTAAACCAGTTTGAGAGACATGAAGTTTAGGAACTTGTTCCTAGACCAGAAAATAGGCATGTTATAGGAACTCGTTGGATATTCCGTGATAAATCAAATGAAAATGGAATTACTGTTAGAAATAAAGCTAGACTAATAGCACAAGGATACAATCAGGAAGAAGGAATATATTTTGATGTAATCTTCGTTCCTATTGCAAGACTTGAAGTTATTCGGTTGTTACTTGCATATGCTTACTCTTTAAATTTTCAGTTATATTAACTAGACGTGAAGAGTGCATTTCTTAATGGTTATATACAAGAAGAAGCGTTTGTAGAACAACCTCCAGGTTTTTAAGAATACAAACATCATTCTCATGTTTATAAACTAAAGAAAGCTCTCTATGGCTTAAAGCAAGCTCATCGTGCTTAATACGATCGTCTAACAAACTTTCTACTTGAAAATTTTTTACCAATTGAAAGGTCGACACTACATTTTTTATTAAGAAAATAAATCATCATACTGTTCTTGTTCAAATTTATGTAGATGATATTATTTTTGGTTCTACTAATGAGATTTTGTGTAATGATTTTGGAAAAATGATGCAAGGAGAATTTGAAATGTCTATGATAGGGAAGTTAAATTACTTACTTGGATTACAAATCAAACAACTGAAGGATGGTATTTTTGTAAGTCAATCCAAATATTGTAGAGACTTGCTGAAAAGATTTGAAATGGATAATTGCAAGCCAATTGCCATTCCTATGGGTTCTAGTACATACATCGATATATATGGAACTGGAAAATGCATTGACATATCAAAGTATCGAGGTATGATTGGTTCCCTACTTTATTTAACTTCCAGTAGACCTGATATAATGTTTAGTGTTTGTTTGTGTGTACGGTAGCAATCAAAACCAAGAGAATCACATTTAGTTGCAACCAAAAAAATCATTAAATATCTAAAAGACACAACTGGCGTTGGATTATGGTATCCAAAAGGAAGTATATATGATTTGGTAGGATATTCATATTCAAATTTTGATGGGTGCAAAACTGAGAGAAAAAGTACAAGTGGTACTTGTCATATATTAGGAAATGCACTAGTCTCATGGCCATGCAAGAAACAAGCATATGTTGCCCTAAGTACTACAGAGGAAGAATACATAGCGGCAGGTTGTTGTTGTGCCCAAGTGTTGCGGCTTAAACAACAATTGCGAGATTATGGCTTAGACTTAGGCTGCATTCCCTTAAAATGTGACAATAGTAGTGCTATAAATCTCACAAAGAATCGAGTAATGCATTCGATAACCAAACACATGGATATAAGACATCACTTCCTTAGGGACCATGTCCAAAAGAAAGATGTGTCTGTAGAATTTGTTGATACTCATGAACAACTTGCAGATATATTTACTAAACCTTTGGCAAAAGAACCTTTCTATAAAATTAGACGAGAATTAGGCATACTTGATGAAGCTTACTTGTCTTAAATGCTTACTTATGATTATATATTTGCTTCATTGTGCTTATATTTATACCTACTTGTACTTAAAATTGCTTAATTCTTTTCAAAATATTCAAATTATTGCGTGTGTGATCGATTACATATGTTTAGTAACCGATTACCAGGCATCAGTACGCCTGAAATTTGAAATTTTGGGTCAGTAACCGATTACTCTATAGAGTAACTGATTACACCATTGAGCAGGAACTTTCAGTATTTGATTACCCTCATGTGTAATCGATTACCTAAGATGACTGTTTGAAATCTAGGAATTTTATGTTGAGTAACCGATTACTCACTTTGAGTAACCGGTTACTTTGACTAGTATTTAAGTTTTCCTCCTCATTTTTCAAACACTTCTCCTTCCTCAAACCTCTCTTTTCGTGTTTACCCTAGTGTTTCTCTAAAAACCTCATTTTTGATCTGATTTGTGTGATTTTTCAGTCATTTCATATCACCTTTTCAATTCTAACACTTCTATTCATATATTTCGTGTTTAGTGACCTTAATCAAAAATCCACAAATCTCTCAAAACCTAACTTTTTCAAAACTTCAATCAATGGCTTCATCATCAAGGGCTAAGAAGCAACGTACCAATGTGTCTCAAAAGAAGCAACGTACTTCATCTTCTGAAGCTAACCCTCTGGATTTTGCACGTCTTCTTGCCAATGATGAACAACGCAAAGTTTTCTCGGAGTATTTCCTTGTATGGTCCATATTTGCTCCTAATTATGGTAATATCAGTAATTTTGAGTTTGAAGATTTTCATTTCCCTATTCTACTTAGGCAACAATATCTTTTTTATTTCTGTGAGGAATCAAAAGCCTACTATCCTGAACTTGTTAAAGTATTTTACTTCAACTTGAAAGGAAAAGAAATTTTTTTAGATGTGAAGACCTTCAGTTCAATATGATATAATATACCTTCTCAAGGTAGCATAAGAGATTTCAGTCTTGCATGTGAATGGGATAATTATGATAGAAAAGAGTTCTACTACTCTATGTACAGATTCTCTAAAAGGGAAATCGAAATGTGTAAGCAACTAGCGTTAGGTGAAACTATAAAGAGTAGAGATATCCTTGATGTAGGAAATCTCAATCATGAAGATCGTTTGCTTCATTACTTTCTAAGCTATGTCATTCTTCCAAAAATTTCAAATCATTCTCAAATTAATGACATGGAACTACAATTGATGTATGCTCTTAAGCATAACATTTCAACCAATTGGGCTTTGATAGTAATGAGACATATATGATATGTTTGAGATACTCACATCCCTTTGTCTTATGCAATCTTCATAACCAACATACTTGAGCATTTTGCTGTATCCAGTGATGGTGAATCCAAAGTCACACTTGATGCACGCAATTGTAAGATCAGTGTGGAAGTCATCCAGATAGACTCTATAAGAATCAAAGTGATAGACAGGCTGCACCGGCTGATACAACTGCAAATGTCTCTGCTAACCCTCCTGAACATCAACCTTCTGAGTTCCATACTGAGTCTTCTTCATCTGCTGCCATGCCTACCAATCAGATGATAATGAACGAGTTATTCTCTCTTCGAGGCTACATCTCTAATCGGGTGGATGCTCTTGATGCTCAGAATTAACAAGTCCAATTTGAGCTTCAACGTATTTCTTATAAGATCAATATCATGGACCTTGATGACGATAACACTGAGCCTGAGTCTTAGAATATTTGTTGTCTAGGAATTTTTGTTGTAATGTAGCACATTTGTTGTCTTGTTGTTTTTATGGTTCTGTTTTGAACAATGTTTGAACATATTTTAATTGTTTGCTATGTTATGTTAACTTTATATTTTCTATATACATATTGTATGCTATATATATTATGCTAGACTCTTGGCTTTTCTTCTTTTGAAGAAGTCAAAAGGGGGAGAAAAGTTGGAAGAATGTATTTTCTATTTAAAATTCTTTCAGGAACATAACTCCAAATCAACGGGGAGCATACAAAATAGGAGGATCATACTCTAGACAAGTCGGAATATCACAAAGTATGCTACTCTCATAAAACTAAACTGTCAAGAAGATATTGGTTTGTCATCATCAAAAATGGGGAGATTGTGAAGAAGATCTGGCTCCTGACTTTGGCACAATTTTGATGAAGACACCAATGTCACATAAAGAAGAAAAGGAAGAACACTTATGAAGATAATAAAGATAAAGCTTCAAGGATTTAGAATTTAAGACTTAAGGTACTTATATCCTTATACCCTTTATATACAAATAGTTGTAATGCTCAAAAGTATTTTTAAAAGAAAATTGAAAACTACAAGTATAAATGAAAACAATTTTCAAAATATTGTATAACAGGTTATTAGATCTAAGTAACAAGTTATTATGACTAAGTAATAGGTTACCAGAACTAAGTGACAGGTTATATGACTGATAAACGAGTTATCCAACAAAAATTGATCAGGGTAATCGATTACACCATTTTGAGTAACCGATTACACAATATGGTAAAAAATTACTCTGTTGGATAGAACATTTGGGTAATTGATTACAACCTGTGAGAAACTGATTACAGCCTGTGAAAATCAATTACTCAGTTGGACAGAATATTTGGATAATCGATTATTGAGAGTTGTTGCATTAGTTTTCAGATTCAAACTACACAGCTTTCACCCAAAACGAAATAGTTTCATTCCAATCGAGTCCTACCTTTTCATATAGATGTTATGGTTGATTGGAAAGCCTATTTAAAGGCATTGAAACTCATAATTCATAATACACTACTCGTATACAAAATCTAAATTTTTCTAAAATACTTGTTATGCACTTCTTGCAACTTGTTCTTAACTTTCAGAATATATTTTATGAAGTTTCCTTAAGTGTTGTTTCAAAGTTATTCAAACCTTCTGAGCATTAGTACTAAAGTGTATAAAGAGGTATTGGATTGCAAGAGTTCATAGTTTCAAATCTTGTAAAGGCAATCCTTGCCTTAGTTAAAGTTTTCTTCATTCAATTTGTTGAATTACTTTCTTTCACAAGGGTGTGACAAGAAAGGGGAAAGAGTCACTTGGAAAGGTTGTTTTCCAAAGAGTGATATAAGTATTAGAGAGTGAATAAGGTACAAGGAAATCTCGGGGTGATAATTTGTAATTGCTACGCTTAATATCTAGTGAAGAAATCTCTTGTGCTGCAAGAGTACTGGATGTAGCCTTCGGTGGACAAGAAGGTGAACCAGTATAAAATCGTTGAGTACTATCTTATCCCTTTACTCCTTAAATTTACTTGATATTTTCTAGATAACTTTTCCACTACAATTAACTCTTGAATTTTGCATAAAAATTTGTCATACTTTTTAAACTAATTCACTCCCCCCCCCCTCTTAGTTGACATCTCAATCTTGCAAATCCTGCATAAATGTACACCTATAAATATTGATATGATCATTAGAGTCCCCTTTTTAAGTATTCACCCAAAGCAGTCCAAGACTGGCAGCTGCCTAGTTAGCGAAAGTGCCCACTTTACCTATTTTACACTTACTAATGATGCACTTTTTAACTCAAAATGCTCAAACTTGTACAGTTTTAATTCGTAAACGTGTACAAATTGTCTTAGTGTGCGACTAGTAAATTATCATTCATGAATGTATCAATTGCAAGTCAACTAAATTGAAAAAGGCGTGTGACAAACTTCAAAGTTGGGAAAAGCATCTTACTCAACAAGTACAATCTCGCTCAACGAGAATGACGGCCTCACTCGGTGAGAAATAAGGTCTCACTCAATGAGAATGAGACGTGAAGTTTTGCATTATACAACGCGAGGACTAGCTCAACAAGAATTGAATATATCCCTCAGTGAGACAAGATTTTCTAGAAGTTTTCATTCAGCAAGAGTGCTCAATCCCATAACACTTTAAAGGTAAAAATACATTTATTTTTTGGGACAAAACTTCCCCTTCTTCTCCATTTTCGGTTCCTTATGATTCTATTTTAGGCCTTTTTTTATTTATCGGAGAGGAAGACTTGAAGATTAAAGGCATTGCAACTTTGTGGAGCTCACCTTGGTACTCTTCTATGGAGGGTCTTCATCTTCTCCTCTCTATTGTGTTGGTTATCATGGAAATCAGTAACTAACTCATCTCTTGTTAGGATTAGATATATCTACTCTCTTTGATGTATCTATTTTGATTCATTTCAATACATTCATGTTTACACAATGATTTATATAATTTATTTTTGTTCTTAATACTTGTTTAGTTTAGTCGCCTAAAGCATGATTTTAGATGTTAAATGTGTTGGTGAAAATCACATCTTTGAATTTGAACTAAAACATATCATGTAATGAGTCTAATTTCTAAAATGAGTTGTTATCATGTAAGATATAACATCCAAACTTATTACCATTCATTTTCTTAATCACTCAAGGAATTGATGGTTAGTGAAATGAGTTGTTGAACTTCTCATTAAGGCACTAATGATGTTATATATAAATGATGTTGAAGAAATCATAATGTGAATAGTTTTGTAAGTTAAATTATTCATATATTAAAAGATTGAGTAGTAAAATCTAATATCATAAAAATTTTTATTCATTTTTGAGTTATTTAATTTGAAAATTGAAGTCACTTTTGTTGAAATCATAATTATTATTAAACGACCTTGTTTGAGATAACTCAATTTACTATTTCATTGACCGTCAACCCTCCTTCAACAAGATGCTCAAGTTTCGACAACCCTCCTTCCACACCAAAGATCAAGGAAAACACATTTCTTCTCCCACAAAGTGTGTCACTCCATGTGTTACTGTTTGTGATTGGTTGAAAAAATATATTTAAATTAAAATTTTAATAATTAATTATTTTTCTGACCAATCACAAGCAGTGGCACATGAAGTAGTACACTGTTTTGGGACAACAGATGTCCACCCAAGATCAAGTGGTGTTGGTTTTAATTCCTAGGTACATTGTATGGGTTTTATTGATTGTTTTGGAATTGGGTTTTCCCGGTCTGGTTGTCGTTAATTTTGTCCTACTTTTAGTTTAGTTTGGGTATGTTAAATCTTGGGTTGATGTGTTCATATGCGTTTATTATTCATCTGTGCATGGTTGTGCTTGAATGGGTAGCTATTTTACTATTGAAGTGTACAATGGAGGGCATTTTATATTCACCCTCTTGACAATCTAACCCTGACAGGTTGTGCTATTGTTATACTTTGGAAATTTTTGAAGGGAAATGAGATCGAATGATGTTGAAAGCTTGTGGCATTTTCATCTCAATGAAAATTCACATTAAGATGCTAAGGGGATAACACATGATGATCAAACAATGGATATGATTAAAGTAACAAAAGTGCATATGGAGATGAATCCAAAACATTGTGTCAATATCTTTTGTTTTTTATTACTCAAAAAAATAAAATATGAATTAAATACAAAAAAAATATGTATCAATACTATAAGAATTTTCCATCATTCATTACTAATTTTCATATAAATCTTTACATTATAAATTTATACTCGATAAAAATATATTAATTTTACATTTTTTTAATTACATTTTTTAATGAATGAAAGAATATATGAAATGGTACATATTAATACACTCAAAATGTGGGTGGCAATGTTGGTAAGAGTAATGACAAAAACAAATAGAAAATAAAATGACTATCCACTAACAAATTTACACTATCACTACATCCTCATTAATTTTAGTCATCATTTTGGCTTTAAATATTATGTATTGACATGAATATAAATCTTTCGATATTACACTCAAATAAATACACTGATACCAAAATGGTGATGCAATTTTTCGATGGTATGCTATTATTATAGATGATAGTGAGACGATTGACATTGTGTATGAGGATAAAGAAGCTATCGAGCTGCCTTTTTCTAATTAATTAATTAAAGACTAAATTATCCATAGATCTTATTTTATATGTGGGTATTTTTGGATGAATAGACTGAAAGAATTCACAGATCAAACAAATTGAGAAGAAAAACAAGTTCTTTTCATTAAGGGAGATAATACGATCCAAATTACAACCATGACAATAAAGATTTTTGTTACAGTAAAAGTCACCTAACCACAGATATACATGAATGATAAAATCAAAAAGGAACAAATCCAAAAGCTAGAAGAATCAAGCAGCTTTCTTAGGAGACTTAGCAGCTTTCTTAGGAGACTTAGCAGCCTTAGTTGGAGACTTAGCAGCCTTAGTTGGAGACTTAGGTTCTTTAGAAGAAGAAGAAGAAGAAGCACTAGCACCAGTTTTCTTGGGCAAGAGCACAGGGTTAATGTTAGGAATAACACCACCATGTGCAATTGTAACACCAGCTAGTAATTTCCCAAGCTCCTCATCGTTCCTCACTGCTAATAAAACATGCCTTGGAATAATCCTATTCTTCTTGTTATCCCTAGCAGCATTGCCAGCCAACTCCAACACCTACATCCACACAACAAAACCCTAATTAATAACCAACCCTAAAATTCAACCAATCTCAAAATCAAAACAATCAACTTCAGCCACTAAAACCGTAACATATCTCATATTTTTTTAATTTTTTGGAAATATTTTTGAAGAAATGATTAAATAAGACACTTCATTTTGTAAAATAATAAAGATACATGAATACTAATTGTGTCACTACAAATGTGGAAAATCAAACTAGTCCTAAAGGATGAAACATTACTATTTTGGTTCAAAATCCAAAAAATTCACAAAAGATTATCATAAGAAGCTATGGTAATTACTTTGACAAACATTTGAAATAAAAATTCAACAAAAAATTTCAAGAAAATCTTCAATTACTATTGCTATTATTACCTCAGCAGCTAGGTATTCAAGAACAGCAGCAAGGTAAACAGGAGCACCAGTTCCAACGCGCTGAGCATATCTTCCTTTCTTCAAGTAACGGCCAATTCTTCCGACGGGGAATTGAAGACCAGCTCTGAAGGATCTACTGACGGACTTCTTCCTCGGACCACCGCCTTTCCTTCCGGCGGCACCTTTCTTCGATTTTCCGGTATCCATTTTCTGAATGCTAAGAGGTAGAGATTATTGATTTGCGAAGAAAGAAGAGCGCGGATTGTGGTGAGAGATTCGTGGGGATGGGTTTTATTGAGGTTCGGACAGAATATGGTGAATCGTCGATCCGTGTGTGAATAGATTTTGGACGTTGGATTAAAGCTTATCCACGGTTGTTGAGAGGTATATGTAGTGATCCGCGTGATTTCTTCTCTGTACCACCGCTAAAATATTTCTAACACAAAAAATTATTTGAAATTACATCTGCTGTCAGTTTTACCATTTCTTTTATTATCGGTCTATGATTGGTTGAAAAAATAATTTTAAATAAAAAATTAATAATTAATTATTTTTTGAATAATCACAGCTAATTATACATACAATAATACAAGATGTGAAACAACATATATATATATATCCCTCAAATATTATATCACTTTATGTACTCATTATTTCTTATTAGTTAGAAAAGTAAAAAATTAATGAAATATATAATATATTTTCTAATGAATAGGAATAAAATATATATATAAAGTGGTATATATCTTGAGACAGAAGATGTGCTCCCCTCGGATATAGTTACTTAATACACAATTTTGAATTAATTGTTTTTAAAAAAATTCCTAACTAGTTTCTAACCGCATAATTTTTGAGTTTTTTTAATAATTTGTTATAAACATAAAACTTAAAGAAAAACTAAAATGCATCCCTTAGTTAAATTTTAAAATTTAGAGAAAACTGTACTAATATCCTCTAAGTTTTATATTTTGTTCGGATGACAAAAAAATAAGAAGGGAGAAAGAAGTGAAAAAGAGGAAGAATAGAAATATAGTAGATTTTTATGATGCATGTTTGGTATAAGAGGAGAATGAAAGAAAATAAATAGAAATAAATATTTTCTTCTCTTTCTCTTTTATTTGGTTGGATTGAAAATGATAAGAAATATGATGTTGTGGTTCAAATTAGGGATGGCAATGGGCGGGTGTGGGTAATGCTTTCACATTCGCAAACACACAATATTTATGGGTACCATATGAATAATGGGTATTTACGGGTACCCAACGAGTTTTTAGTTTTAATTATATATTTATATACTTTGTAATAATCAATATGTAAAAATAATTATTATATGAATAATATAATATTTATATGATAAATTTATGATCATAGTCAAATATGTGTAATTTATTATGAAATAAAAATACAGTATATGATATATAATCTTAAAATAATAATAAAAACTATAATATATATACAAATTTAATTAAAAACTAAATTTATAAATTTGTGGGTATTTACATGTCCGGCTTTTATGCCATCCCAAGTTCAAATAACAAAAATGTACCAAAAATATAGAAAAGAAATACAAATATGTTGTTTTATTATTAATTAAAAATAAATGTTATAATATTAAATTGTAAATTTTATTATAATCTCAATTAATATTTTCAATTGAAAAAAAATTTTATATCCAAAAGAGACTTATTTATATTATTTGTATTTAAAATAGATAAAATAAAAAAAATTGAAGAATATTTTTTATGTTTTAAGCAAAAAATTTATCCTCTCTTCATTTTCTCACCAAAGTTGGAGATAGATTTTTTAGTGAGGCCCTATCCACTTTTCGATAATGTACGATATATTGATAGTGTATTATATATCATTCTTATTTTATCTTTATTAATTCTTCAAAATAAGTAATATAAATCAATGTTGGATAATATATTGACTATATATATACACTCACAATATATAGATATTAAACTTTTTTAGTTACTAATGAATAATTATAACAATAATTATGAATTAAATAAAAACTAAGATGTAAAAGTAAAAGATCAAGTATTGAAGGATCTTATTGACATATTGTATAAAGTAAGTGGACAAGCATCTGTCGCTCAAAATGGTATTCCAAATCAATGATATTAAAATAAAAATAGAAAAATAATAAACATTTGTTTTTTAATTAACATGACATATTTTCATTAGTCCAAGACATGGTTTGAGACCCTACTTGGGACAACAGATCTTTATCTCGATAAAGTTTTTCTTTCTCTTCTCACTTTCTTCTCACAAGAGGGAGAAATAAATTTTGGTGAGTCCACTCTTTTTTTCCTCTCTCCCTTCTTTCCCATCTCAACAAAATGAGATAAATTTCTCATTTCTCTTCATCTTTTTCTCTCTTTTCTAACTCTACCCTTCTAAACAACGAATTAGTGAAGTTATAAAATTGTTCCTGCATTTTTTAGACATGCATAAATCACTCATAATTATACGCATACATTATATGGACTACCCTATAGAAGAGATAATGTAAATTTCTTAAACACAAAAAGTGATAAGTCTAATTAAGTTAAAAATATGATATTTATGGAGATGATACCAAATATTAGAAGAGTCAATATATTTTTATTATTTTTAGTTCGTTACAACATAGAACAAGAGTAATTGACACATTTCCTTATAATTGTTGATACATTTTATAACAAATAAAAAATAATGAATAAATATTGAATCTTATACTATTTGGGTTTGCCTTTGTAATATACCAAATTTTGTTTAATTTATTTACATTCATCTTAATTTTTGTTTAAAATATCACATTTATTCCTCATGCAGTGATAATCGATGTAATTATGTACATAAATTATAGTATAATTTATGTAGGTACAAGAAAAATGATGAAATCTATAATGTCACTAAAACTCATAAATTATCGGTGTAATTTAGTCTAAAGTTTATAATTTTATAAAAAATCCTACCTAAACTTAAAATTTTAGGTAGATTATTAAGTTGGAAACGAATATATTTGATAAAATAATATCATATATATGCATTAAGATTGTAAAGATTAATAAAAAGTTTATATATGATTTATCATATATTTGAAGAGAAAAAATATATGCAGGTACATATAAATTTTATATATTGTTACTAAATCATCTCTCATTTATATTTAATCAACATTGACTCTTCAAAAAAATTAATTCAAATGAATGGTAGATAATGTAGTGATTATATATAAATATTTGTAGAGACAATGTATAGATATTACATTAATATTTAAAAGTCAATAACACATTAAATATGAATAATATATGATGTAATAATGACAATGTAACAAACTCCTATACAAGGAATGTTTACATTTTTCTGTTGATAAAATTTACGGATTAGCTAGTTAATGTGTATTAACAAATAATTTTAACATAATGGACAAATATATGCATTTTTTAAGCATAATACTTTTGTGGTGTGTACAAAAAAATAATATATACAAAACTGAATTTGGCAAGCTCAGCCCTATGTGTGTTCCTACTAAGGAAAGTAATCAACTTCTAATTCATATAAAACGAGCTACATGGTAACTTAATTCCAAAACACACCAAAAAAAATGAAGTCCTCTATTTCATATATGTTTCTTTCCTTCTCTGTTTCTCCTTTTTTTTTCTACAAATGAAGTGGGCATGGACGTTTATAACAACAATTACAAATACATCAATCATTATTCGCTCAATGCTCACAGGGATATAGGCACAAATTGGTGTAATCTCATTAACAAATTTCTTGTGTTATTCTCTTTTCTCTCTATCATCTTTTAATATTTGCTTGTTTGCTTGTTCCGAATAATTGGTATGAGATGACTCTTACTTAAGTGTGAAATTTGAGATAGGGAAGTTCGATAGAGCTGATAATTATGGATAGTGGCAACGGTTTGTTAAGGATGTGTTGGTTCAAGAAGATCTACCTAAGGCGTTGTATGAGAATAAACTAAATGATATGGATCAACTAGATTGGGAAGAGTTAAATGAGAAGGTCACAAGAACCATATGACTTTGTCTATCACGTAAGGTGATGTATCACATTGTGGATTTGACGTCACCAATAGAAGCATGAGAGATATTATAGCAACAGTTCATGTACAAGTCTTTAATAAACAATTTGTACTTGAAACGAATACTATATGATATAAAGATGCGAGAGGCTACTAATTTGCAAGAACACCTCAACATTTTCAATCAAGTAATCAATAACTTGCATAAAATTGATATGAAGGTTGATGATGAGGATAAGGTGATAATTGTGTTGTGTTATTTGTCCAATTAACATGAACACTTGGTAACAATGTTGACATACAAGAAAGACTCAATCACATTTGATTAGATCATGACTACATTTGTAACTCAGTCAAACAAAATATAGTGTAGGGGAATGGTCTCACGGTGGTGTGTATGTGAAAGTGATAGGGCAAATTGCAAGTGCATGATTATGTAGCCAAGTAATAAAATATCGATCCCACGAGGACTAGAAAATTCCTTCAATTATCACATAATTTATATTTAACTCAAATAAGGAATAAAATTGAATTTAGGAAAATTGAGCAATTGACAAGAATAATTATAAAAATATTAAAAATTATTAAACTATAATTTAGGAATAGCCTCCAAGATAAGGGTTACCGTCTTTACACTCGCAAATCCTTGGTTTGCTCCTTTTCATGAACTTTATGTTGTGATGGTGAATTTCTCTTTGATATGTGTCGTCCTCTCTCGAGCTCCGACATGTGTACTCAATTGAAGTCGCACCTACTCTCGTGGTACGATTATTAATTGAATCATTTACTTGGATCTTTCTATCTAATCGCTTTGTAGCAACCCAAGGTGAATTTCAGAGACTCCCGAGAATCCAAAGATTACTCTCGTGAATTAGGATTCTAGTTTGAATAACTGGATGATCGGATAGTTGGATTCACCTCTCGGTCCATCCCCAATGTATCTAAAAGGTGTAATTTGTTGGCCAGACAACTCACACGAATAAAACTCAGTCCCATGAAATCATACCTGAGAGTGAAATGAGTGCTTTTACTTTTGTTTTAGGTGCTTTTTCTTTCTCTCAATTATCATATTTACGTATGATTCTCAAGCTCTACTCATGTGGGTCGCAGGAGAGTGGTGAGGTTGCAATTATAGATTCACTACCCTTGGCCACTTACTCATTGAAATTCGAAGTGTCACCTACCAGCATGCTTCTCTCCAAGAGATCCTCATATTTCATTTTAGGCACTTTTTCCTTCACTACTTGGTTCATCATATCAATCCTGCAACATGAATCCCCAAGAGAAGGTTGTTTAATAGATTTAGCAATATCAAATTCAACACTTTCATCCCCTATGCTTAGAGAAAGTTTTCCATTTTTAACATCAATTATAGCACAAGAGGTAGCCAAAAACGGTCTACTTAGTATGATTGGAATTTGTGCATCTTCTTCCATCTCTAGTATTACAAAATCTGTTGGAATATAAAAAATTTCAACTTTTAGTTCACCACGTCCAATTTTTTATACACAGGTAAAGACATGAGGCTCACACTTGCCCCTAAGTCACATAAGGCACGATCAAAATTAGTGTTACCAATTAAGTAAGAGATAGAGAAACTACCAGGATCTTTTAGTTTCAGAGGCAATTTATTTTGAATTCAAGCACTGCACTCCTCAGTTAAATCAATTGTTTCATAATCCTCTAGTCTTCTCTTTTTAGATAGAATATCCTTAAGAAATTTCATGTACACATGCCTCTCCTCTAGTGTCTCAGTGAAGGGCAATTTGATATATAATTTCTTAAGGATATCTAAGAATTTCCCATATTTCTTTTCTAACTTTGCCTTTGCAAACCTTTGGGGAAAAGGAATTGGTGGTACATATGGTGGTGGAGCTACATACTTAGACACATTTTCAGAATTTTGTTCCTCTTCAGAAAGTTGTGTGTCAGTATGTTTCTCTTTTTCCACTTGAATATCATTCTTAGTTTGTGGGACATCCTTGAGTTTCTTCCCACTCCTTAATCAAATAACCTTACAATGTTCATTATTAGGATTTTTCTCTGGTTGTCCAAGAAACATCCCAATTTGCCTATTAAAGTTGTTAGCTTGTTACGCAATTTGTGTTTCTAACATTTTTTCCTGAATGATCAGTTTTCTATCTTAGAATTCAAATCATTTAACATATTTGAAACATTTTTACTAATTATGATTTGATCCTCTTGAAATTTATTAAGGTTAGCAAGTAATTTTTCTTGTCCTTCCATTATTGTTATAAGAGTGAGATAAATAGGAGAAGATTGTACTAGTGGAAACCTTGTTGTAGGTTTCCTATTACCTTGCTCATCCTCATGTTGATGATTTATAGTGTTGTTGCTCCTCTAGGAAAAGTTGGGATTGTTCTGCCTGTATCGTGCGTTGAATTGTTGTCCGCTCCTCTACTTGTAATCATAGTAATTGCATGATTCAGGTTGTTCATTGGCCCAAGTTCCATGCACAGGTTCAGTGAATTGTTTGCATTCAGACTACTCTTCCCCTTTTTCTCCACATCCCTCACATGTTGCAGCCATAGACCCAATAACATTAGCATGATATTTTTCTAACTTTCCAAACCTTTGAGAAAGGTTCTCCAGCGTGGAAATTACTTTTTCTATTTGATTTCCTGAATATTATGTACCAGAGTCTCTCTTTGGATGATGTCTCCTCTCATTCGCCCATTGGTGATGATTAATAACCACATTCTCTATGATCTTTGAAGCAACACCAACTCCCCGGCAGCGACGCCAAAAACTTGATAGAGCAAATCGTAAGTGCACGATTATGTCGTCAACTAATAAAATATCGATCCCACGAGTACTAGAAAATTCCTTTAATTATAAAAATTAATTTATACTTAACTCAAATAAGGAATAAAATTGAATTTAGGGCAATTGAGCAATTGACAAGAATAATTATGAAAATATTAAAAATGATTAAAGTCTAATTTAGGAATAGTTCCTAGGATAAAGGTTATCGCCTTTACACTTGCAAATCCTTGTTTTGCTCCTATTCATGAACTTTAAGTTGTGAGGGTGAATTGCTCTTTGATATGTGTCATCCTCTCTCGAGCTCTGACATGTGTACTCAATTCAAGTTGCACCTACTCTCGTGGTACGATTATCAATTGAATCATTTACTTGGATCTTTCTAACCAATCGCTTTGTAGCAACCCAATGTGAATTACAGAGACCCCTGAGAATTCTAAGACTACTCTCGTGAATTAGGATTCTAGTTTGAAGAACTGAATGATCGGATAGTTGAGTTCACCTCTCAGTCATTCCCCAATGTATCTAAAAGGTGTAATTTGTTGGATAGACAACTTACATGAATAAAACTCAGTTTAATTATTCAAATCACAACACTCAATGAAATAGAAGTAAGAACAAGCGTTTATTAAATGTAAAAGGGCATAGCCCCAATCCTAGAAACAAAGGAAATTACTCACTTATGATGAAGAAGAGAATACCAAATTATAATTTAGAGAATTGTAATCTAAAGTGTAAAGTGTTTGAGGAAGAACCCCCATTTATCCTAACTACAAAATATTGGGCTAAGCCCAACAAAACAAATCTAAAAATAGGAATAGAATATAATATCTACGGCTTCTTTTCGTCCTTAAATTGATCTTTGCATAACCTCAACAGCAAATTTCATCTTCCTGTACCTAATTTCTACTCTTTTTAGCTTCAATCCATCCAAACTACACAACATAGTCAAAAACACCTGCTAAACCCGAACAAAGAGAAATCAAAGCTAAAAACAATCCTAAAGTCCTAATTATGTCATGAAATTCAAGTTAAATGTAATGCAAATGTAGCATAATTTCACACTCATCAGAAAGTGATTCAAGTGTGTGGTAGGAAGCAAGACAAATGAGATGTTGCCCAAAGGAAAGACTGAAATTCAAGGAGACATGACTAGCATAGTGCTTCAAGTACAACGAAAGTGGGTAATACAGAAACAATTGTCCCAATGAATGAAATCCTAGTAAGTAGGTGGGAAAGGATTAAGCATATGAATCTACAAATGTTGCACATAAAGAAGATTTTGGTTACAACGATGAAGATCATATGCTATATGTATCATCAAATCAAAATGCAATTAGTTGATAATCGGCACTCATTACTCCCACCATATGACACCAAACATAGAATGATTCACCACATACTGAGCAAACAATTTTTTTTCTCTTGTATTTGGGAATAATAAAGCATGTGTAGGTGTTGGCACGAGAAAAATCAAAATTGTGATACTCGATGATGTCATGAATACTGATGTAAGATTAAGCATATACCCAATTTAAAGAAGAATTTTATTTCTTTGGGGCCATTATAGGCCAAAGGATTCAACCATATAGGTGATGAATAATGACATTTTCTAAGTATACAAATATGCTCTGATTATGATGGAAGGCAAGACAATTGCATGGAACACCTACAAGTTGTTACATAGTACAATTGTGGTAAAGTTATTGGAGAGATTAAAGAGATTTTAATAAATTCAAACCATAATACTACAAATTATAACACATGTGTTTGGGTCATATCAGTGTATGTGACATGACATAACTACACTAGGGAGGACTATTGAAGAGAGTTAGTGGATCCAAGTTAGATTACTAAAGTATTGTGTGATTGAGAAAAAAAACATGATTTCATGGCTAACTAAGACATAACTCAGGCAATTCTGGATTATATTCACATTGGTGTATGAGGACCCACTCGGGAACCATCTCTAGGAGGTTATCGATAATTTGTGACTTTTATAAATGACTTTTCTCACAAGTTTTAAGTGTATTTTCTGAAGCATAAGTCAGAAATCTTTGTCAAGTTAATGGTTTCGAAGGTAGATATACATAATCAGACTAGTAGAAAAATCAAGTACTTGGGGACACACAATGATATGCAGTACAAAGACTAACAAATTCAGAAATTTTGTGAGGAATATGACTTTCAGATACACTTTTAGTGAAGAAGACTCTTTAGTAGAATGATGTTTTAGAGATGATGAACAATACTATTACATAGAAGGCCAAATGTATGAGATTGAATTATGGACTTTCCAAAGGTTTTTGTGTAGATACACTTAGTAGGTATGATATGTCATCAATAGACCAACGTGTGCTTCATTGGATGGTAAATTTGCAGGGTAAGTATGGAAATATAACTCACACAATTATAATATTTTCCACATATTTGGTTGTATTTCATATGTACATGTATATAGTGATAAACTGTCTAAAATGAATCCCAAATCCAAGAGGTGTATTTTCATATGATATATCAAAGGTGTGGAAAAGTTCAAGTTTTGGAATCTAGTTTCCAGAAAAGTAATGTTGAGTATATATGTAATGCTTGATGAAGATTCTATTTTGAAACAATTAGCTTTGGCAGAGGTTCTCATGACAAATGGAGAGACTTTAAGATCAAATTTAATTCCAATGCGCAATAAACAATGTAGGTGAAGAAATGTAAAGAACCATTCGCTAGTTCAAGTCAAGAACATGATGATTCTCATGTAGGGAATTCCGGTGCGTAGGAGTATCTACTTGGCATAGACATATCTAGTTATCCTATGAAACCTCTAGAGAGATATGACTTTGATGATATGGCTTCAGTTTCTCTCCATATCAGATCAGGAAATCCATGTAGCTTTCAAGGGGCTATAATCAGTCAGGAAAAAGAACAATGGATGTGTCATGATGAAGGAGATAAAGTATTCACACAAAATCAAACTTGAGAGTTTGTCTCATTACCCCCATAAAAGTGTATGGTTAGGTGCAAGTCAGTGTACATGATGAAGCTAGTAATATCATAAAATGAAGGGGAAACATTTAAGGTTCGTCTTGTAGCAAAAGGGTATTCACAACAAAAATGGATCAATTATAGTGAGTTTTTCTCCTTAGTAGGGAGACACACTTCTATAATGGTAGTGTTTTCCTTGATAGCCAATTGTGATATGTACTTAGAACATGTGGATGTGAAGATAACCTTTCTCAATGTGGAATTAGAGGTGAGAATTTACATGACATACATAAAAGGGTTAAGTGCAGTTTGACAAAGTCACTTGGTTTATAAGTTGATGAAGTCTTTATATGGGTTGAAGCAGTATTAAAGGTAGTGATACAAGTGGGTTGATAGTTTTATGTTGAAGTTTAGTTACAAGTGTTGTGAGTATTATTGTTGTGTTTATGTGAGAAGCCTTGATGATGACTCTTTTATTTTTCTGCTATTTTATGTAGATGATATATTGATTGTTACTAATTATTTGAGTGATATCAATAAGCTGAAAGTCACGTTGGACTAGGAGTTTGACATGAAAGGTTTAAGGGATTCTAAGAAGATTATTGGGATGAAGATTAATCGGACATGGGAGCTAGAAAGCTATAGCTCTTCTAGAAAAGTTGTGTTTAGAAAATGTTAGAGGGATTTGATATGAGAAATGCTAAACTACTAAGCACTTTATTGGCAAATTACTTCAAGCTTTCCCTAAATCTATATCCAAAGATAGATGAAAATAAAAATACATGTCAAAGGTTTCAGATGCCAGTATAGCGGGTTACTTGATGTATGATTTGGTTTACACTAGAGAGATTTGTTAAGAAACTTAGTAAAGTGTGCAAGCACATGTCACAACCCAGAAAGTAACATTGAGAAGTAGGCAAATGGACTTTCAAATATTTGAAAGGACAACATGCCTCAGTATCATATTTAGCAGCCAATTTAATATTTCGTTGGTTGTTAGTTATGTTAATACATATGGTACAGGGGAATTGGGTGATAAAAACTAACAATAAGGTTTATCTTCACTCTTGCAGGCATACCAATTATATGGACATTACCACTTTAGTCTATTTTTTCTATATCCACAAGCGAAGGAGGATATATGGCAGTCAGTGAAGCTTGTAAAGAATTCATATAGCTTATGAGACTGATAAATTAATTAGATATTGAGCAAGATGTAACTCTGTTGTATTTTGAGAACCAAAGTGCTATCTTATTGGCAAAGAACCTGATGTAAAATAACTAGAGCCCAATATTGACCAAGAGGTCTTGCATGGCCTAGGAGGGCCCATGACCAGGGCTAAGGCTAGAAAGCCACATGAGGTGCTTCAGCAACGCGTGAGCTTCAACATGGAGACTACGGCTTGGTGGTGCATCCACTATGACAAATTTTTTCATTACATCCAAATAAGTGGGAAGTGTCTTAACCCATAAGTAGTTAGGATTTAAATTCTTATTTGTGTTATTTCTTTTTAACTTTGGTTTAATTTAATTTTGAGTAAATAAATGTGTTACTTTTGCTTAATTGTAGGAGGATGACAGAACAAATTGCAAGTACACGATTATATTGTCAAGTAATAAATATCGATCCCAAGAGGATTGGAAAATTCCTTTAATTATAACAATTAATTTATACTTAACTCAAATTGGGATTAAAAGAGAATTTAGAGAAATTGAACAATTGACAAGAATAATTATGAAAATAGTAAAAAGGATTGAAATCTAATTTAGGAAGAGTTTCCAGGATAAGGGTTACCGCCTTTACACTCGCAAATCCTTATTCTAATCCTTTTCATGAACTTTAAGTTTTAAGGGTGAATTTATCTTTGATGTGTATCATCTTCTCTCGAGCTTCGACACTTCTACTCAACTAAAGTCACACCTACTCTCGTGGTACAATTATCAATCAAATCTTTTACTTGGATCTTTTTAACCAATCGCTTTGTAGCAATCCTAGGGAGTTCCACAAACCCCCGAGAATCCTAAGACTAATCTCGTGAATTAAGATTCTAGTTTGAATAACTGAATGGTCAGATAGTTGGGTTCACCTCTCGGTCCTTTCCCAATGTATCTAAGAGGTGTAATTTGTTGGTCAGACAACTCACACGAATAAAACTCAGTTTAATGATTCAAATCATAATACTCAATGATATAGAAGTAAGAACAAATGTTTATTGAATGTAAAAGGGCATAACCCCAATCCTAGAAACAAAAGGGATTACTCACTTATGATGGAGAAGATAATGCCCAATCTTAAATTAGAGAATTGTAATGTCCAGTCCTCCATCCTTGAGGGAAAACTCTCATTTATCATAATTACAAAAGATTGTGCTAAGCCTAACAAAACAAATATAAAAAAAATAGGAATATAATCTATCATCCACGACCATGGGTGTGAGACACGACTTGGCCATGGATTGTAGAACCTTCACTTCAAGTTGTTTCTCTTCGATCTAGCCTCCAAGATAACTTCTTTTGGGCCTTCAATTGGTCTTCACATAGTCTCAACATTGAATTTCATTTTCTTGTACTCAATCTCTACTCTTTTAGGCTTCCATCCATCAAACTTACAAAAAATAACCAGAAACACCCCCGCAACCTGAACAAAGAGAAATAAAAACTAAAAAGAATCCTAAAGTCCTAATTATGTCCTAAATTGCAAGTTAAATGCAATGCAAATGTAACATAATTTCACACTCATCAAATGCCCTCAAGCTTATCTCTTGCTTATCCTCAAGCAAGTGTTATGTCTAACTTTCACAATTATGTAATAATGATGATATAGATACTATGACCCAAAATAACAAGCAATCTCATAGTTTTGAAACAATCCAAGCATCAAGACAAGACAATCATAAACATATTTAATTCTAGCTAAGACAAGACAATCATATGATCCTTTTTTGATCAACCATTATCTTTACACCATACTTTTTCAATCCTTTCTCTTTTAGTATACTGTATTTTTTTTAATTTTTTTTTCATTTCATTCTTATGATTTTCTAAAAGAGAAAGGATGATTTGTTTTTCCTTTTTATGAATTCTTTCACTATACATGGCTTTTCTACATTATCAATGCTTCAACCAAACATCAGAAATTACCCCAAAACCCTCATTTGAGTAGCTATAAACAATCAATAAAATCCAGGCTCAAAAGTGGGAAACTATTGCGTTTTCAATGTTTATAGCAAGCGGTTCAAGGTCAAAAGAAAACGTCCTAATTGCCTATATCATTTTAATGCATACAAACAGACTTCAATCTTGAAATGGTCAAAAATCAAGTTCTAGAATGTACAATCATAAAATATTATGCACTCGTGAAATAAAAAAGGTTTTTTTTTTTGCAATTGTCAATTTAAACCAGAACCCTTATTGTATTTGACCCAAGTTTCTCAAATTTGGTACATTCAACAATAGTTATGAAGCAAAGAATTTTATTAAACCAAATTTAATTTACAATTGTCAAATCTAATATTTTTCATTCTATTATTCTATCACAAGTTACTTTTCCAGTGGGGTCACAGGTCAACAATCATCATTCATGCATATTTTTCATTTAAAGTAGACAAACAACATATAGAACAAAGCAGAAGATAAATGATATACGAAACATATAACAATGCATGATAATATGAATATCCAGCCTAAACAAATTTAAAATTTATACTATATGCATACATGAATGAACTACCTAAAAGTAAAAACCCTCAATCTTAGAAATTTACATTGTCCTCAATGTAAAAATCTGAACAATAAGATAAAGAAAAAGAAAATTCATGGGTTAGGTAGGAAGTGTCCCTGACATATGTGCCAGTTATAAATGGTCGGCTCATCTAGTGCAATGGAAGTACCTGCAAAAGAAGAGGAAAAACGAATAGCCTATATATCCTAGATGGACTTGGTGCAAATACCCATTTTGAAGGGGACAACTAATAGGCAAGATCGTGTTAGCAATTTTCCTATAATATTTTTTTAGAGTTTATGATTTTTTTGGTGGCCGACACTATATACATCCCCTACAAAGGCTCCAAACTCAGGGATGTACTAAAGCCGACACTAAAACACTAAAATTAATGAACTAAAAAATGTAGGGAGGGAGTGTTTAACGTTATTAGCTTGACGATTGATCATTGTGCAGATCCCGTGAACTCATATCCAACGGTGGAGGGAGTGTTTTTACCTTTGTTTTAGGTGCTTTCCATTTCTCTCAATCATCAGACTTGGGTATGACCCTCAAGCTCTCCTCTAGAAGCTTATAGGGGAGTCCTAATCTTGCATTTACAAATTTACTACCCTCAACCACTTTCTCATAAAAATTCGAAGAGTTACCTTCCATCACGCATCTCTCCAAGAGGTCCTCAAATTTCACTTTAGTCACTTTCTTCTTCACGACTTGGTTCATCATATTAACCCTATAACATGAGTTCTCAAGAGAATGGTGTTTAATAGATTTAGCAATACCAAATTCAACCTTTTCATCTCTAATGCTTAGGGAAAGTTTTCCAATTTTATCATCAATTATAGCACCAGAGGTAGCCAAAAATGGTCTAAGTAATATGATTGGAATTTGTGCATCTTATTCCATTTCTAGCATTACAAAATCTATTGTAATGAAAATTTTCCCAACTTTGATTGGAATGTCCTCCAAGATGCCTATAGGAAATTTAACTGACATCTCCGTTAATTTAAGTGATATAGTAGTGGGTTTTAGTTCACCCATGTCCAATTTTTTACTCACGGATAATGGCATGAGACTTACACTTGTCCAAAGTCACATAAAGCACAATCAAAATTAGTGTTGCCAATTAAGCATGAGATAGAGAAACTACTAGAATTTTATAGTTTAGGAGGCAATTTATTTTAAATTAAAACACTCCAGAATTAGAGCAATTGTTTCATAATCCTATAATCATCTTTGGGAAAAGGAATTAGTGGTACATATGGTGGTGGAGCTACATACTTAGACACAATTTTAGAATTTTGTTCCCCTTCACGGAGTTGCGTCTCAATATATTTCTATTCCATTTGTATATTATTCTCAGTTCGAGGAACATTCTTGAGTTCCTTCCCACTCCTTAATCAGATTGCCTTACAATGTTCATTATTTGGATTTTCATTTGTCTGTCCTGGAAACATCCCTTTTTGCCTATTAAAGTTGCAAGCATGTTGGGCAATTTGTATTTCTAACATTTTCCATGGATGGTCAGGTTTTCTATCTTAGAATTCAAATCATTTATCATATTTGAAACATTTTTATTTATTATGATTTGATCATCTTGAAATTTATTAAGGTTAACAAATAATTTTTCATGACCTTCCATTATTGTTTTAAGAATGAGATCGATAGGAGAACATTGTACCTGTGGAACCATGTTATAAGATTCCTATTACCTTGATGATCCTGATGTAGATGATTTAGAGTATTGTTGCTCCTCCAGGAAAGATTGGGATTGTTCTGCATCACCATTTGGATCAGAGCAGATGGCTAAAAAAAGTACTATGCCTCAATAGCTGGGCGAATTATTCCAGGACATGAGCTACGAGCATTAGGGAATGCACAATCACGAAGTGGTTTTTCATCTTATTTAGTCATGTTTGTACATGTGCACGTCTTTCTCTTGCTTTTCTCTTTGTTGCCGTTTTCTTCTACGGAAAGTCCTTCAGGCTCTGAGTAGTAATTCAAACTTTACATAAACCAAATGGGCAACCTACAGAGGTACCAAGAAAAAGGAAAACGTGTAATACACTAGAGTAAAGTAATGAAGTAATTGATAATTAAAGAAATTTTGACATAGCTATCGGCGACAAAAACTTGATAGGGCAAATCACAAGTGCACGACTATGTCATCAAGTAACAAATATCGATCCCACGAAGATAAGGGTTTCCGCCTTTACACTCGCAAATCCTTGTTCGTCACATTTTCATGAACTTTAAGTTGTAAGGGTGCATTTCTCATCGATATATGTCATCCTCTCTTGAGCTCCTACACGTGTATTCAATTGAAGTCGCACCTACTCTCGTGGTACAGTTATCAATCAAATCATTTACTTGGATCTTTCTATCCAATTGCTTTGTAGTAACCCAAGTTGAATTCCAGAAACCCCCGAGAATCCTAAGACTACTCTCCTGAATTAGGATTCTATTTTGAATAACTAAATGGTCATATAGTTGGGTTCACCTGTTGGTCCTTCCCCAACGTGTCTAAGAGGTGTAATTTGTTGGACAAACAACTCACATGAATAAAACTCAATTTAATGATTCAAATCACAACACTCAATGAAAAAGAAGTAAGAACGAGTATTTCTTGAATCTAAAAGGGCACAACCCCAATCCTAGAAATAAAAGAAATTACTCACTCATAATGGATAAGAGAATACCCAATCCTAAATTAGAGAATTGATATGTCCAGTCTTGAATCCTTGAGGGAAAACCCTCATTTATCCTAATTATAAAAGATTGGGCTAAACCCAACAAAACAAATCTAAAAAAATAGGAATAGAATCATCCAACCACGACCCTAGGTGTCGGACACGACCTGGTCGTGGATCGTGGCACTTTCACTTCAAGTTGTTTCTCTTCGATCCAGGCTCCAATGCGACTTATTTTGGCCCTACAATTTTTCTTCGCATAGCCTCAACATCGAATTCCATCTTCTTGCTCCGAATCTCTACTCTTTTAGGCTTCCATCCATCCAACCCGCAAAACATAGCCAAAAATATCCGCTCAACCCGAACCAAGAGAAATACATAAAGTCATAATTATATCCTAAAATTCAAGTTAAATGCAGTGTAACATACTTTCACACTCATATGATGAACAACTAGTTTCAAGCACTTTAGAGACAATTGGAGCAAATGTGAGTTCATGTTGATAGGAGGTTGGATGGTGATTCTAGTGATGATGGAGATGTAAGGAGGAGGAGAAATAGGAGATAAAGGTGTGTGGAGGAAGGTCAAGAGGGAGGAGGCCGTGATAAAAGGAGGAGGGATGATAGGCTCGAAGAGGTTAAAATTATAGTTCCTACCTTTTTAGGATTGAAAACCCCCGAGGCTTATCTGGAATGGGAGGTGAAGATGGAGCAGGTCTTTGATTATCACGACTATAGTGAAGAAAAGAAGGTGAAGGTGGCGGCTCTTGAATTCAAAGAATATGCTATGGTCTGGTGGGACCAATATCAGAAAGATAGGAGATCTGGTGATGAGGTTGTGGATATGTGGGAAGAGATGAAGGTGGTCATGAGGAAGAGATTTGTGTCTAGTTCTTACTAGAGGGATGCACCCAACAAATTATAGAGGCTGACTCTGGGCAAAAGAACCATGGATGAGTACTTCAAAGAGATGGAGCTGGCCTTGCTTAGGTCCAACTTCCATGAGGACTGAGAAACTACAATGGCTCGGTTCCTACATGAGTTGAACCTTGAGATCCAGGACATAGTAGAGTTGAAACCCTATGAGGAGTTAGATGGCTTGGTGTAGAAGGCCATAAAGGTAGAGCAACAGACCAAGAGGAAGAACTCCAAGTATTCCTGTAATTCAACATCCAATTATTCCTCTAACATGTGGAAGGACAAATCTAAGAAAGAGGGCAATGCAACAATGGAAGGTCTTTCTAACTCTAAGGAGGTCATGGGGCAACCAAGGATCATGGAAAACAACCCATGAATTCTAACACTAGAAGTCGTGACATCAAGTGCTTCAAATGCTTGGGTTATGACCAGATTTCTTCTCAATGCCCTACTATAAGGACAATGGTGGTCCTTAATGGTATTATTGAGTCACAATATGAGGCATCTAGTAAGGCGGACCATGATAATGATGGAGACATCTTCATGCCTGGTGGAGATTTGCTCATGGTTAGGAGACTCTGTGGGATTCAAGTTAGAGAGCATGACGAGAGTCAAAGGGAAAGTATTTTTCACTCTCGGTGCCTTGTGCAATTGAATGTTTGTTCTCTAATCATTGATGGAGGCATCTGTGCTAACATAGTTAGTACTAGATTAGTATCCAAACTAAACCTTGGAACTAAGACACACCCAACACTTTATAGTCTACAATAGCTAAGTGAGGTTGGGGAGATGGTCTTATATCAGTAGGCCAAAGTGCCTTTTTCCATTGGGAAATATGAGGACATGGTCCTTTGTGATATGGTCAACATGGAGGCCAACCATATGCTAGTGGGTAGAACTTGGCAGTACGACAAGAAAGCCATCCATGATGGTTATTCTAATAAGTACACTTTTATGCTTTACAACCACAAAATAGTCCTATCACCCTTATCCCCAAAACAAATGTATGATGATCAAAGGAGATTGAATGAGAAAGTGGGAAAAGAAAAGAAAGAAAACGAGCTAGAAAAAAAAAGACTAAAAAAAAGAGAAAATATGATAAAAAAATATGATTACAAAAAGAGTTACTTTGTTATAAAGAGCAAAGTCGAACATGGTTTGATCTCAAAGCAACCTTTGTACTTGCTATATTGTAAAATCTTTTCTTTGAGCAGTGATGTTGTTGGTGAGGCTTATAAGTCTTAGTTAAAGGACTTTTTGAATGAATTTGATGACGTATTCTCTAAGGAGGTCTCTCGAGGTCTTCCACCCCTAAGGGGAAACATTGATCTTATCCTTGGTGCAACCTTGCCCAATAGGTCTTTCTATCAGAGCAATCCTCAAGAGAATAATAAGATTAAAAAACAAGTCGATGAATTAATGCAA
Source organism: Lupinus angustifolius (assembly GCF_001865875.1). Lineage (NCBI taxonomy): Eukaryota > Viridiplantae > Streptophyta > Magnoliopsida > Fabales > Fabaceae > Lupinus > Lupinus angustifolius. Next base: position 50,786 of record NW_017726245.1, on the reverse strand, counting down.
AAGGAATAGGTTCAAGAAAGTCTTAGCCCATGTGTTGTCCTAGTCATCTTAGTTCCAAAAATAGATGGCACGTGGAGGATGTGCGCAGATTGTCGGGCTGTGAATAACATCACCGTCAATTATCGACACCCCATTCCTAGATTAGATGATTTATTGGAAGAATTACTGGTGCGTGCATATTTTCAAAGCTTGAATTACTGGTGCGTGATTATATTCGAATATGGGAAGGAGACGAATGGAAGACATCCTTCAAAACCAAATATGGGTTGTATGAGTGGTTAGTTATGCCATTTGACTTAACTAATGCACCAAACACATTTATGAGGTTGATGAACCACATTATGAGGGAGTTTCTTGGAAAATTTGTTGTGGTATACTTCGATGATATTCTCATATACAAGAACAATAATGATGTACATTATGAACACTTGAGAAATGTTTTACTTGTATTGAAAAATAAGAAACTATATGCCAATTTTGAGAAGTGTAGTTTTGTGTAGATCACATGATATTTCTTGGCTTTGTTATCAATACCAAAAGAGTTCACGTAGATCCTGAAAAGATTAAGGTCATCCAAGTGGCCCACCCTAAGACCACCACGGATGTGAGGAGTTTCCATTGTCTGGCGAACTTTTATAGGAGGTTCATTGGTCGAGGTCGTACCTCATGCAAATAATATAACTAGGAAGTGACTCCTAATGCATTTTGTCAACCTAGAAGCATAATAAATTGTCCTAGGAAGTTTGTCAACCTTTTGAGCAAGGACAACCCCCAATGCATAATTAGAAGCATCACACATCAACTTAAAAAGGATTGTCCAATCAAGTGCCTGGATAATAGGAGTGATGGTCAAGGCTCTATTAAGGAAATCAAATGCCTCCCTACATCTCTCATCAAAATCAAACACCACCTCCTTTTGTAACAGGTTGGATAAAGGAAGAGCCTTTTTGCTAAATTTTTTGATGAACCTACATAGAAACTTGCATGACCAAGAAAACAACAAACCTTTCACACGTAAGAGGGTAAGGAGATTCTGAAATAATATCTATCTTGGCAGGATCTATCCCAATGCCCTTTTTAGTGATCACATGCCCCAAAACTATGCGCTGCTCTACAATAAAATGATACTTCTCATAATTAGAACAAGGTTAGTTTGAATGCATTTATATAAAACTCTATCCAGATTATCTAAACATGCATCAAATAAAGATCCATAAACAGTAAAATCATCCACAAACCCATTTATGCAACTCTCTAAAAAGTCACTAAAAAATGCTCACAATACATCGCTGGAATGTACCAGGGGCGTAGCATAGGCCAAAGAGCATCCTCATATAGGAAAAAGTGCCAAAGGGGCAGGTGAATGTGGTCTTCTCCTGATCCTCAGGAGCAATATGAATATGAAAGTACCTAGAAAAACTATCAATAAAACAATAGTGAGATTTACCTGCTAAGTGCTCAAGGATCTGATCAATGCATGGCAAAAGAAAATGATCATTTCTTGTTGCTTGATTGAGCCTTCTATAATCAATACAGACTCTCCAACTATTCCGCACTCTAGTAGGAATAAGCTCATCCCTCTCATTTCTCACCACTGTAACTCTTGTCTTCTTTGGAACCATCTGAACTAGGCTCACACAATGACTATCAGAAATAGGATATATAATCCCAGCTTGTAGAATCTTGATGAACTCTTTCTTCACAAAATCAAGAATCACTAGATTGAATCTCCTTTGTGGTTGTCTCACAAGTTTAGCTCCATCATCTAAGAGTATCCTATGCATGCACATGGATAGGCTAATACAAGGAATATCAACTAAGGTTCACTAGATCAACTTCAATTTGATTTCCTGCCCTTAGAGTGATGACACTCAGATTCTTTAGGTTGACCACAATCTGGGAAGGCAACTTGTCAGAATTCTGAGATTGCAATGTGTTCAATGAAGTTGCCATATGTCCCATTTGGGTGGTTAAATTATGAATAGAGGACTCTTGTCTCTAAATTGAAGCTCTAGTCTCTTGCTAGAATTGCATATTCTACATTGTCATCTGTCTCACCGATTCTTCCAATGAGGGTTCATTAGGTGTAGGTGGAGGAGTAGGATTACCAATCACTTGTTGTTGTTGATGCCTCTATTGTTGGATTGGAAGAGCTACATAAGGTCTATTTTGTCCAGCATTATTGTTCTGAAATGGTGGTCCTTTATGAGGTTGTGAAGGATCAGACCATCTAAGATTCAGATGATTCCTCCAACCAGGGTTAGATCTGCTTGATGAAGGATCATAATTTTGATGTTGTTGTTGAGGTCTATTGTTGTAAATGTTTACAACATATGCCTTAGGATGGTCACCAGTTTTAGGCTCCAGCAGAGAAGGACAAACATCATCATAATGATCATTTGAGGTGTAAATGCCACAAACTCGTGCAAGTGGAGGTTTCTACTGATTCATGGCAAGTTGAGTGACCAAGGTGACAAGGGAATCATTTTTTTCTCAAGTTTGTCTTGCCACACTAAATATGTTCCAACATCATGGACACCTCTAACCACTATAACATCAGTACTTCGTGCACTAAACTGTTGAGAGTTGCAAGACATCTTCTCAATCAAATCTCTAGCCTTAAAGGGGATCATATCTCCAAGTACACCGCCACTAGTAGTACCAATGATACTCATCTCCATGTTGTTCAGACCCTCATAGAAATATTGTAGGAGGAGTTGCTCAAAGATCTAATGATGGGGGTAGCTTGAACATAGCCTATTGAATCTATCCCAATATCCATATAAACCTTCTACATGTAGTTGTTTGATTCCTGAAATGTCTTTTCTAATTGCAGTGGTCTTGGAGGTAGGAAAAAAATTTCAAGGAAAATTCTCTTCGGGTCATCACATCTTATAATGGAACCAAGGGCCAAGTAATACATCCAATCTTTTGCAATGCCCTCAAAAGAATGAGGGAAGGCCTTTAATCAAATATGATCCTCTTAGACATCACGAGGTTTCATGGTGGAAGATACAATATGGAACTCCTTGAGATGCTTATGAGGACATTCACATACAAGTCTATGAAACTTATGCAACAAATGTATTAGTCCAGTTTTAAGCACATATGACACATCCTCATTGGGATAATACACAAGCTTTCATATGTGAAATCAGGTGCAACCAACTCCCTTAATATCCTCTCATGTGGAACTGGAGGTCATCCAACCATATTTTCAGAATGCACAGAATTAGAGCATGCAACAAAATGCATTGAAATAGTAGAATCAATATCGCTATCAGCTAGATTAAGAGTATGAAAAGACGCACTATCTCAAGTTAAATTCCTAATTTGTCTAACTAACCTATGAAATGTTCTATCAATTTCAGGATTTATTAGATGCAAAGACCAAGATTTCCCCTAGTCATGTACTAAATGCAACAGTAACAACCATACAGGGTAGTAAGGGAAATGAATGTTAAATTTCAGTGAACAACCAAAACCTTGCATCAATAACATCATAATATCATAGAAAAAATCCACAAAAAGTTTCAAGACAAAACTCAAAGCTTAACTAGTTTAACTAAATAAAAAAAATCAAAACAATTTCAAAATAAAAATTGTAAAATAAGAAAGAAATAGTAAAATCAACAGAAAAACTATTCACTACTTGTTTGTATCTTACAACCAACAACAAGATGAGTGACTATGATGCATCTAATATTCAATATATGATGAAAGAAGTGTAGAAATAAAGTTTCATGCAAAAAATTTCACCACAATTATATTAACCAGCACACAGAGAATCAACCAACAAGCAAAATGGTTAAACAGGACAACACATGGTGAACAGAACATTTAAAATTTTGAAACCAAAATAAAATGGTTATTCTAAGACACACACTAAATTATACTAAACTAATAACTATATTAACAACATTTGACAAGAACCGATAATCCCTGACAGCGGCGCCAAATTTGATCGAAGCCGTACCGAGTGCAAATAATATAACAATTAAAAATTGCAGTAATAGGAAGTGACAACTACATTATACTCACACAAACATGGAGTATTTTTGTTGTTGAATGGTATGAATACAAATTAATGCAGAAGCACTAAGTAAGCAGTGTAGTAAAACGACTAAATCTCTTTGGTTCGTTTGTTCGTAACTCAATCCCTAGATTCAAAAGATTAATTTCAGATTATAACCATTATCTTCCTAATTTGAACATTTTCATAACCTAAGCCTTTAACTAAGCAAAATCAGCATAAGCATGGAACATTAACAAATTCACACAAACTAAGAGTTCATGCACTAGAGAGTAAATCAACTAAGCAAAGATAAACTCACAAAACCAGTTTCTAAACAATAGAACTAAGAAAATCACATTCAGAAATAGGATAGAGAAATCAATAGTAAATAAACTAAAAATACATTAATAACAAAACTTAAAAGTTGTGATATATTATTACCTAAGGAATTTAGTCTAGAAGTTTAGCCTTCCATGAAATTGGAAGCAAAACCGAAATGTAGATGAGAAATGAGAATGAAAGAAAACCCTAACAGAACAACAAATAGGGAAAACAAAAATGCATTCTTTCAAAAGTGATGGAATATAAAAGTCTACGTGAATGGAATGGGGAATCCGAATTTAACCCCTCCAAAATGCATAAAACGAAAATGAGCTTAATACAATGAGCCTAAAACTAAAAACGAATTTAAAAATAAAAACTCATAAATTAAAAATATAATCTTAATTTCAACACATATCCTCCCCTTCTATAATACCCAAAATGTCTTTGGTGCCAAATATGATATGAAAATGATAATAGATTTAATCAGACCAAATAATCCAAATTAACTCATTTTAGGAATATTAGTCCAATAAAGTTTAAAACACTAAATCATGTGAAAAAAAGTCAATTAGGTACCAAAAATCATCAATCATAGTAAATTAAGGTTATAAATAATGTGTAATATATTGCTCATCATCCGTCAAAGATTTTAGTACCTTGGACGCACCCCTTAATGAAGTGGTCAAGAAAAACGTGGGATTTCAATGGGGTGACAAGCAAGAAGAAGCATTTCAAAGGCTTAAAGAAAAGCTAACCTACACACATATTCTCATGCTACCAAAATTTTCAAAACCCCTTTAGATAGAGTGTGATGCATCAAATGTGGATATTAGGATTGTACTAATGCAAGATGGACACCCAATTACATATTTTAGTGAGAGGTTAGGAGGCCCTGCCCTGAACTAATCCATGTATGACAATGAGTTATATGCATTAGTTAGGGCCTTACAAACCTGTCAGCACTACCTCTTGCCAAAAGACTTTGTCATTCATAGTGACTATGAGTCACTCAAATACCTAAAGGAGCAAGGCAAACCCAACAAGAGGCATGCCAAATGCATAGAATTATTGGAGCAATTCCCTTATATGGTCAAGCACAAAAATGGAAAGGCCAATGATGTAGTCGATGCCTTGTCTAGAAGGCATGCCCTAATGGCTACCCTAGAGACCAACTAATGGGCCTCAAATGCATAAAAGGCTTTTATGAACATGACCTTGAATTTTCTAAACCATATTCCAAATGCATTTATTCAGCCCAACATGGTTGTTTTAGGCATGAGGGTTTCTTGTTCAAAGAGAGAATGCTATGTGTGCCTAAGTGCTCAGTGAGTGAATTACTCATTAGGGAAGCACATAAAGGGGGACTCGTGGGGCATTTTGGGGCCCAAAAGACCCTATAGATATTGCATGATCACTTTTATTGGCCTCACATGAGGCATGACGTTCAAATTTATGACAAGTGCAATGTGTGCACAAAGGGCTAAGTCCAAGGCCATGCCTCATAGACTTTACTCAACCTTGTCCATCCCTAACTCACCCTAGATTGACTTATCCATGGATTTTATGGTGGCTTTACCATGAACACAAAGTGGCAAAGATTCAAATTTTGTTGTAGTGGATAGATTTTATAAATTTGCTTATTTTATACCCTCCAAGAAAATTGACGATGCTTGTCAAGTTACATGACTATTATTCAAGGAGGTGGTAAGGCTACATGGCCTACCTATGAGCATTGTAAGTGAAAGAGACTCTAAATTTCTAAGTCACTATTGGAGGACATTATGGGGAAGGCTTGGGGATAAAACCTCTCTTCTCCACCACATGTCATCCTCAAACAGATGGGCAAACTGAAGTGGTGAATAGGACCATCTCATCTCTTTTGAGGGTCCTGCTAAAAGAAGAACCTCAAAGCTTGGGAAGAGTGTCTACCACGTGTAGAGTTTGCCTACAATGCGGCCACTCGTAGTGTAACAAAGTTCTCACCTTTCAAAATTATATATGGTTTGAGTCCACTAACCCCCCTTGATTGGTTGCCTTTTCCAAATTCTTCTCTTTTGAAGCACAAAGATGGCAAGGCCAAGGCAAAGTATGTGAAGAAGCTCCATGAAAAGATCAAGGATAAATGGAAAAGAGGATGAAGAACTATATCAAGTCATCCAATAAAGGGAGAAAAGAGGTGGTCGTTGAACCAGGTGACTAGGTATGGGTTCACAAGAGAAAGGAGAGGTTCCCCTCTCAAAGGAAGTCTAAACTCCAACCTATGGGAGACGACCCGTTCCAAGTCTTGGAAATAATCAACAATAATGCTTATAAACTAGACCTACCAGGTGAGTATGGCAACATAAATGCTACTTTCAATGTGGCTGACTTAACCTTTTTTGATACAGGTGATGAAAATGCTCATTCGAGGTCAAATTCTTTCAAAGAAGGAGAAGATGATATAAACCCAGTAGAGCCCAACATTCACCAAGAGGCCTTGTGTGGCCTAGGAGGGCCCATGAGCATGGCTAAGGCTAGAAAGGTACATGAAGTGCTTAAGCAACTCATGAGCTTCATCATGGAGTCAAGTCCAAAATGAGCCAAAGAGGAAGCCAAGCCCATTTATTACATCACCCAAGATGGGGACTCATGTGGAGACCACGACTTGGTGGTGGATCCACCATGACAAATTTTGTCATCACATCCAAATAAGTGGGAAGTGTCTTAACCCACAAGTAGTTAGGATTTAAATTCTTAATTGTGTTATTTCATTTAAAGTTTGGTTTGATTTAATTTCAGCAAATAAATATTTGTTACGTTTGGTTAATTGTAGGAGAACATATGGACAAAGCAATTTCAACCAATCAATTCAAAATTCAAGTGAGGCGTGTGAGATAGAATTTGGCCAAGACTCATTCAAACCATTTCAAACTCAAACAAAACACATGAATTCAGTCAAACAATTCAAGAACTCAAACTTGCCAAGTCATTTCTCAAGAGATCAACGCGGTTGAACCATAAGAATTTTACCATGTTTTAGATAGGATTTTAAATTTCAAATATGTTAGTCATCTTTTCATGGAAGCCTAAGGGCTTGCCTCCTATATGTAACCCGTGAACACCATGAATAAATCAAGTTAATTTTTATTTGGAAATTATTCCTGGTTAGTGAGTGTTTCTCCTAGCTTCTTGGTTTAGCCAAGATCGTTCATATCAAGAAAGCCAATTTCTTGTGGGGAACTTAATCGGCTTATCAAACACCTAGTGCTTGTGGCGCTATCCACCCCCATGTCCCCCAATCCACGTTATTGACCTAAATACTACACACTTAACCATCTCAACTTCACCCAAATCACATTACATCCCTAAACCGAGACAAAATACCCAAAACCCTAAGCACATTCAAATCTAGTTTGGGACTTTCAAACAAGAAATGGTCCTAACAAGGCAACCACCCTAATAGCTTGTCAACAAAACCAGGTGTATCATGCTAGGATCAAACATATCGATTCAAGATTTAATAGATCAGAGAGTTGGAAACTTGTGGGTAGATACTATTGTAGAAGATTATCACTTCAGAAAATGCATATGATATATTAACCATAGACAAGTTTTGGTAATGCCCGAGCTTGTTGAATATTCACTGATGTTAGACTACATAGTGTCCTCAACCCAATTACAGAAGATGAAATTGGATGATATTTATCAAGGTGAAAATTGTTGTACAAATGACTCATATTCCATTGGTATATAAACCTAATGGTATAACAACAATGATCACCAAACACAAATCTTTTTTCTCTAATACATAGTGGTAGCTGCTCCAGATAACATAGAATTTTTTTTGTCAAACCTCGTAAACATACTCATTTTGTTATTCTCTCTTCTCTATACCATATTTAATATTTAGTTTTTTGCATATTTAAAAGTGTGACATCGTCTGTTAGCATATTTAAAAGCCTATTATAATCTAAACATATAAATATCCAATAGACCTTTAAATTGGCCTGTTATAATCTCAACACTCCCGATAACATAAACATAAAGTTGTCAAATCTCATAAACAAATTTATTGTGTTATTCTCTCTTCTTTATATCATATTTAATACTCGATTGTTCGCTTGTTCCTAACAACCTTGTGCGTACTTAAGGATGGAAACATGCCACGCTTGAGCTTAAATATGCCCGGTCTGTTTAAAATATTGCAGCCCAAGTCTGACCTGTATGTATGTTTAAGGTTTTTTTAGGCCTAGGTCTGACCTGTTTAAAAGTGTAACCTAATTTGTTAGCATATGTAAAACCCTTTTATAATCTAAACATTAAAATAGGCAATAGACCTTTAAATTGACTAATATATTTCCTTTAAACATGATGTTGGGTCCCACGGGGCTCTGCCACTCACCTAGAGGGGGTGTGAATAGGTGATACGGTACACAATTAATGTCGCTCGATAAACAAAGAAGAAACACAAATTTACACATTGTTTAATCGATTAAAGACAGAGTTAATCGATTAACTCGATCTGCTGTTAATTGATTAACTAAACAACTTAATCAATTATATGCTTCAGTTATAGTGAAAACAATTTTCTTTCAATCTTCCAAGATTACCAAGATTCAGCCAAAATTTTCATGCACTTATTACAGACAGTTAAGAATAGTAAAAGTATAATACAAAATATGCAATTATCAAAGACTTATATGCATATCAATTTAAGTAAATCAAGTAATGCGGAAATGTAAAAAGATAAGGGAAAGGAAGAATGAGACTCGGCTTTTATCCTGGTTCATTTGCGGCCCACTTTCAAACTACATTCAGGCCTCCCCTTATGATCTTGGGAGATTTTTCTTCACTATGGAAATTCAATGTTCTTACAAACACACTTCCAATACAAGATGCAAGACGCTCCTTTCTTGGAACCATAAAGCCCCCACTTAGGTTTGACTACTAAACTCACCTAATATGATACCTCACTGTTCGCGACTCTAGCCCTAGCCTAAGTATCGCTTACTACCAAGACCTCTTGCTTCTCATGAAGACACTTACCTAACCGCGACTAGGATTTTCCCAAACCTATTATCCTTCTATGGTGATACAACACACCAAGAGAATGTGCCAATGCCTTAGTCTAACAATTTTCTTCAAGTTACATATGCATCTCAATGTGCAGATTTTACACTCTTCTTACAATATAAGAACCCTTCTACAGATCTCACAATTACATAATCAAATGCTTGAGATGCAAGGTTTCTTTTTCACAAAGATATGACAATGAAACCTCAACGAGTATCTTGTATTGATTCACCCTTTTCTTTTCTCAAAATAACACTTAGAAATTTATTCCAAAAGATATGAAAGTTTGAGCTTAAGATCTTCTGAATAATGTGTAAAACTCTTTGTTTTGAAAATGTGTTCTAACCCTATGAATCAGAGTTCATCTCTCTTGATTCTTTCTTATGAAACAATATGAAAAACTTTGGTTAAAATACTATTTTATTTTCAACTGAAGTTAATCGATTATACTTAACCTTAATCGATTAACAGGTTTCTTGAAAATAACAGAAAAAAGAAACAGTAACCACCTTGATCGATTAACCTCTCATTTAATCAATTAACGTGTTTCCAAGGATTAATCGACTAACATATCTGTTAATGGATTAATGGTTTTCTAAAATATATGTCAAATGATGAATGAACATCCTACATGATTTATAAACTCATGATGCACGCCTTTAAATGTTGTATGATTTAAAACACTTTTTAAATGCATTCAAAACATATGATCATGTATGTATGTATGTGCATGTAAATCATGTATGTATGCATGTAAGTCTAATTTCGATATTGATTGATTTTAGCTTGTGAGATTTCATTAGGATTAATCCTAGCCTAGACTCTTACTAACCAAGCATCTTAAGACCTAATAAAGATATAAAGATACTTAACCCCTATATTTTCTTGACTTTATAGTTGATACTTGTTGTTTGTTAATTTTCTCATCTTCTCAAGCTTGTCCTTGAATATTATGTATGTTGTCGATCATTTGCCTTTATCACTCTTCTGTCATCATCAAAATTTGTGTGTCCTTTGTCTTCATCAAAACATTATGTGATGCATGCTCGCCTCTTCAATCTCCCATTCATGCATGCTAGCCTCTTCAATCTTCCTTTTTTTGATGATGACAAACACTTGTTGACATGTGTTAACAACTTGTTGGATCTAACAATTCTTTGATGGATCTATTTGATGACAATCAACTATGTGTTGACTTATTCTTGTAAGTTGATGTGTGTTTCTCCCTCGTGCTCCCCCTCAATTTGAACATTGGGTGATTTATTCTTTTTCGTTGCGGAAGCCTCAACTTATCTTCTCTTGTAAGTCCTACAAAACATAAACAACAACCTTTCTCCTCCTTTTGGCATGATCAAAAACCAAAGTCATATATGAAAGTATATTGCCAAAAGAAAAACATACCGTGCAATTTCTACAGATGTTAATCGATTAATGTATTACTTAATCGATTATGTCTTACTCAATTTTTCACAAAAATGCATTTTAGATAATGGTTAATTGATTATGGCCTGCTATTAATCGATTAAACATACTGATATGTCAGAAAATAGTGCAGGCCACATGCTAGTGGCAGAAAGTTATAAACTTGGTTATTACTAGTTTCATGCACTTGTTTTTTGTACATTACCACTTGTTTTATATCACCTATGTACATACAATGAAAACATTTGTTTTATCACTTGTTGATACCATTTATTTATGATATAACTTTCCATACCACTTGTTAATTGAAAATTAAACGCAATTAGATCAACGCAAATAGATTTTAAAATTTCAAGCATTCGTTCATCCATTGATCAAGTGATTTACAAAAGTAATAAGAGCACTACATAATTCAATTTTACCAGCACAAAACCAACATATTCATTCATAGCATGTTATGTAATTACATTGTTCAAGTCAAAGCACAAAAACAAACTAAACAAGTTTGGAAAATTATAATGCAACAACCAAAAGATTACACAAACCAGAAAACTCCTAAGAACAACAACTAACTAGGACACACTAGACATCCTAAGCTAGCTAGAAGGTGGTTGCGGACATCCACCGAAGGAACTTTTAATATGAGATTGAGGATGAATTGTAGGATCAATTTTAGACAAGAGGACATTGTTCACGAGGTTAGGGTTTAGCAAAAACGTAACCCAGAACTAATGTGCAATTTGTTTTATTACTGCACTTAATCGATTAACCTCTGTGTTAATCGATTAACATGATTAAAGTTTTAACACAGTTAATCCATTATGTTCCAGCTTAATCGATTAAGATTTTAAAACATTTTTAGCCCATGTAATCGATTAAGGGAACATATAATCGATTAAGACAATTTGAAAAAACTCAGATAATCGATTAAAACAGAGAACAATCGATTAAGTAAGTCACAAAAACAGATTTTGGCACAATTTGAATTAGTTTATAGGTTTTTTAAGACTCTAAGATAAAGATATATCATAAAAACCTAATGTGCACTTAACATATAGCCAAAAGAGCATGAAAGCATATACAAACAAGAATGCATTTTACAATTAAGAATACATGCATATTATGGCGATAAATTAACTTTTAGGATTATCTAGAAGTCTAGCACGCATTTAAACACTTAGGTAATATATCGGACGAGACATTTGATTAGACATTATAGAGTAGTATTTATCACGATATTTGGTTACCTCACATGTTTTACCTCATCTTTATCAAGATATTTGAAGTTTGCCATATTTGATGTTTTCTTTGGTCTTTCTTGAATTTTTTATTCTTGTCCTTTACTTGCATAGAATATCAATTCTTGAAGTATTTATCCTCATTAGAACCTAAAAAATAGTAAGCGTACCTTTCCTCTTCTCTTTTGGAGATGGCTTAATCAAGCATTAAATTTGCACAGGCTTTCTAAAAACATAGTTTTGGTTAAATTTGCATTAATGTGAGATTTAACTTGTTGTGCTTCAACATGATTAGAAAATCCTAGATAGTATTTCTATATTTACTTATTAATCAAAACATGATTGAAAGATTCTTGTACTAGTTTAACAATATCATGTTTGCATTTAAAGACATGTTGATGTAACATACAAAGCATTAGGCCTAAAAATTATTTTTGGGGGAATTCATGATTCTTGAGTTTTGCTAGGATTTCATTTTAGAATATATTTATCACACTTAAATTATGCAATGCTTGTATTTAAGAAGAGATACCTTGTTTTACCATTGTTTCACAATGCTTCCTATCTTCAAGCATTTGTGATGACAAGTTGCTCATAAGTGTCATAGTCTCCTTTCCTTTGGTGACAAGTCCTAGAAGTTTGATCTTCTCACCTTCTTATGTGCCTAGAACACTTGATGCCCATATGAAAGTTTAAGTCCATATATCCTTAGGCACACCTACAAAACTCAATTACTTGAATTTCTTGGGTACCTAACTAAGCTTGGGTCCCTTGATGTTAGTAGCTTGAGGATTTTGTTTCTTAGTAATCCACATACAATTTCCATTTGGAACATCATGCATTCTAATACTACATGCATTCTAACACTACATGCATTCAAGGTATGACCATACAATCCAAAATAGAAACAAGTAGGGGATTCAAGATGTGAAATATTTTGAAACATTAACATGTTTTTTGTGAAATGTGTTATTTGCATGCATACATTCCAAACTAGACTTAATCCCATCATTTTTACATGTGGCAAGTAAGTGGTTTGAATTATGATAACTAGATGTGAAATTATCAAGTTTATCATTTAAGACATTGTGTTCATTTTTCATGTAAATGCAATTTTCACATATAGATGCCATACTTAAGTTAGAAGAACAATTACATGAATAGTTAGCATTTTTAGCATCTAAGTTTTCATTTTCAAATTTCAGCACATCAATGAAGTTTTTCAATTCACATATCTTCTTTTCAAGATCTAAAATTAACCTTTTTTCTTTCTATATTCTTTTGGCTAACATTTAAAGTTCTTAATGCATTTCAACATAACCATCATAAATTGTGTCATACATGGGAAGTATATCGGAATTTGAAATAGAATCAGATGAGTATACATCACTAAGCTCATCTTGCTCACTTACTTTGTAAGATTTCAGATTTTGAGCCATTAGACAAATCTTGTGTGATTCTTCATCTTCCAATATGTTTGTTGGCGAATCATCCTCTTCGGGTTCATCCCAAACGATATATGCCTTTTTAGTTTTCATGTCCCGAGAATCTTTCTTGTAATCTTGTTCAATTTTCTTGGAAGGTGTAGGGCATGTGTACCTCATGCGTCCTACTTTCCTACTCTTATGGCAAGATTCATTGTCTTTGGGATTCTTGCTCATCTTGATTGAACTTTCTTCATCTTCCCTATGAATCTCCTTGGTTCCTCCATTCTTTCTTAGGTACTTTCTGAATTTGTTGATAAGGGGGGACATGGCTTCATCATTCGTGTCGGAATTGGACTCAACATCATCATATATCTCCTTTTGACTTCTTGAATGTGATCTTGTTGCTTTGAAGGAGGTTTCTTTGATGTTCTCGTCCATTTGTTTATCGAGTGTCAAACATCTTAATTCCAACTCATGTTCTTGAAGTTTTCCAAATAGAGTTGCGAGCGTCATTTGTTCCAAGTTCTTTGACTCCATGATGGCAGTCACCTTGGGTTACCATTTCTTGTCCAGACATCTCAACACTTTAACAATTAGTTCATGTTTGGCAAATGATTTATCTAATGCAATGAGATGGTTAATAATGTGAGTAAATCACTTTTTTAAATCAGAAATAGACTCATGTGGAAACATGCGAAATAGCTCATAATCTTACATCAATGTATTCAATCAAGATCGTTTGACCTCACTATTGCCTTCTTAGGTTACTTGTAAAGTGTCCCACGTATCCTTGGCACTACCGCACTCACAAACTCTACAAAACTCATCGTATGAGAGTGTGGAGGTTATAATGTTTTTCGCTTTCAAATCAAATTGCAATTTTTCTCTTTTCCTCGTTGGTCAAGTGAATTCTAGGTTTCTCATTCGTTTTCTCCTTCACTATGTGTTGTGGAACGAAAGGTCCAGTTTCTAGGGAATCCCAAATTTCTGTATCAATTTCCTCAATAAAAATCCTCATTCAGATTTTCCATTAGGCATACCCCTCGCCAAAAATCGGAGGGCAGTCGATGGATTCTCCATCACCGCTAAACGGGTTAGAAGAGCCCATGGTAAAAGTGTCTAGGATCAATGATCTAAGTGACTAAGCTAGCACGACCATACTAGCTCTGATACCACTTGTTGGATCTCGCGGGGCTCTGCCACTCACCTAGAGGGGGGGTGAATAGGTGATAGTATGATACGGTACGCAATTACCATCGCTCAATAAACAAAGAGGAAACACAAATTTACACATTATTTAATCCATTAAAGACAGACTTAATCAATTAACTCGATCTACTATTAATCGATTAACTAAACAACTTAATCAATTATATGGTTCAGTTACAGTGAAAACAGTTTTCTTTCGATCTTCCAAGATTACCAAGACTCAACCAAAACTTTTGTGCACTTATTATAGATAGTTAAGAACAGTAAATGCAATTATTAGATAATTATATGCATGTCAAGTTAAGTAAATCAAGTAATATAGAAATATAAAAAGATAAGGGAAAGGAATAATGAGACTTGGCTTTTATCCTGGTTCGTTTGCGGGTCCACTTGAAAACTACATCCAGGCATCCCATATGATCTTAGGAGATTTTTCTTCACTATGGAAATTCAATGTTCTTACAAACACACTTCCAATACAAGACGCAAGACGCTCCTTTCTTAGAACCGTAAAGCCCGCACTTAGGTTTGACTACTAAGTTTGCCTACTAGGATACATCACCATTCGCGACTCTATCCCCAGCCTAAGTATCGCTTACTACCAAGACCTCTTGCTTCTCGTGAAGACACTTACCTAACTGCAGCTAGGGTTTTCCCAAACCTAGTATCCTTCTATAGTGATACAACACACCAAGAGAATGTGTCAATGCCTTAGTCTAACAATTTTCTTCAAGTTACATATGCACCTCAATGTGCAGATTTTACACTCTTCTTACAATCTAAGAACCTTTCTAAAGATATCACAATTACATAATAAAATGCGTGAGATGCAATGTTTCTTTTTCACAAAGATATGACAATGAAAGCTCAACTGGCATCTTTTAAAGGTTTACCCTTTTCTTTTCTAAAAAGAACACTTAGAAGATCTTTCCAAAAGATATGAAAGTTTGAGCTTAAGATCTTCTAAATAATGCGTAAAACTCTTTATTTCAAAAATGTGTTCTAACCCTATGAATCAGAGTTCCTCTCTCTTTATTCTCACTTATGAAGCAATATGAAAAACTTGGGTTAAAATACTCTTTTGTTTTTAACTGAAGTTAATCGATTATACTTAACCTTAATCGACTAACGAGTTTCTTGAAAATAATAGAAAACAGAAACAGTAAGCACCTTAATCGATTAACCTCTCATTTAATCGATTAACGTGTTTTAAGGATTAATCGATTAACACATATGTTAATGGATTAATATTTTTCTAAAACATATTTCAAATGATGAATGGACCTCCTACATGATTTATAAACTCATGAAGCTTGCCTTTGAATGATGTATGATTTAAAAAAATTTAAATGCATTCAAAACATATGATCATGTATGTATGTATGTGCATGTAAATCATGTATGTATGCATGTAAGTCTCATTTTAGATATGATTGATTTTAGCTTGTGAGACTTTCATTAGCGTTCATCCTAGCCTAGACTCTTACTAATTAAGCATCTTAAGACCTAATAAAAATATAAAGATACTTAACCCCTAGATCTTCTTTTGAATACTTTGCCTTGTGTGAACTTGAGTCTTGACTTTATAGTTGATACTTGTTGTTTTTTAATTTGCTAATCCTCTCAAGCTTGTCCTTGAACATTATGTATGTTGTCGATCCTTTGCCTTTATCACTCTTTTGTCTTCATCAAACTCTGTGTGTCCTTTGTCTTCATCAACATATTATGTGATGCATGCTTGCCTCTTCAATCTCTCATTCATGCATGCTTGTATCTTCACATGCTAATAGAGAAACCTTAATTGACAAATCTAACATCCCAAATTCCTAATCTCAAATTGCATATAGGATTTATATATTTTCTATATATTTCAAGTATATATTATATAAAAGAATTAATATAAATGTATAATAAAATTATATAGGTTGATATGTTAGGATTAATAGACTTTTTAAGAAGCCGAAGTCTAACCTGTTTATTAAAAAAAGTCTAATATGTTATGGATTAGATACTAGACCCCTAATAGATGGCATGCTACTTTTCCTTTTAAGAAACAACATATTAAATTAGTCACTTAAAATAAAAGCCACTTGTGGTAGCTACAAATGTGTATAATTGAGAAAATATTTATGGGAGTACATTTGTTGTCCCATAATGAGTGTCACACCATGTGTCATGACCTTGAGATTGGATGAAAAATATATAGTTAAATGAAAATTTAATTTTTAAGTATTTTTTCAACCAATCACAAGATCATGATACATGGAGTGATACTCATTTTTGAACAACAGATGTGCACCCAATTTATATATATATTAGATGTGCATTTACATTATACTACAAATGCTTTGTGCACTTCACCAGACATAAATGTGTGTCATGGAGTAGCTCAACAACCCTGCAAAAAATCAGAGTCACCAAGTGTTCCATCCCGGTTATCCGTGCCTCCTAACTATTCGAGGAAGTTGTAGACTCGACCAAACAAAGGCCGAATACGACTGGTCAAGGAGCTTGTTCGAAAGCCAACCCCTTCCATGACCAGATATCCTAGGTCGGGTATGTTGGGTATCAGCAGGTCAAAATACACTTAGAAGGGGGGTTGAATAGGTGTCGCGGATTACTTGTTCCGCTTTTCCTATATTTGTGCAAAACTAAAATAGATTGCAGTTAATCGATTATGCTTGGTCTTAATCCATTAAACAGTGCTCAGATATATTCGATTATACTTGTGGATAATCGATTTTCCTAACACTCGCACAACTTGATTCTTTGGTTTCTTGCACAGCAAGTTACCGATTATCGATACTTTATACAGTTAATTGATTAATAATACTACAGAAAGATAGTAAATAGATTATAATATGTATCTCATTTTAACACAATTAATCAACAAAGTAAAGACGGAAAGTAAAGAGATTAGGGATCATAAAGAGGTGCACAAGGAATTTTATCCTGGTTCGTTTGCGGTCCACTGTAAACTACATCTAGGCCTCCCCTTCTAATCTAGGGAGATATTTCTTCAACTATTGCAATTGTGAGTTTTACAAACACACTTCCAATTACAAAATCATGAAAACTAAGCTGATTCTTACTCAGCTCCTATGAGCTTGACAACCTAGGTTTAACCTAACTAAATCGCCTACTAGGATCTCCTATCCTTTAGCGATCAACCTCAGCCACGGTATTGCTCGAACTAAGATCTCTTAGCCTCTGAGAAGATTACAAAGATCTCTCTCATAGTGAAACAATTCACAAAGAGATGAACTTCCTTGTTCAAACAGAATGTATCGAGTTGACTTGAGTACTTAATACTCGAATTCAACAATTGAAAACTCAATCTAAAACATAGAGCAAAAAATCCACAAGAACCTAATTCTAAATGATATTTAATGCATTAGGTTTTCAAAAAATGATTCACACTCTTTTCAGAAAAAGATTTTCCTCACAAATCTCTCAAAGAAATCAAGAACTAGATGCAAGAATTCAATGCATAGAAAACTAGAGACTAGATGTAATGATATTAATCTCTAAGCCTAAATCAAAATGCTTTCACTCCCTAGGTTTTCTAAATGCATTTTCTCACTACAATGCAATCTATGAAAATGTATGCTCTCTAACAATTTTTGGAATATGCATGTCATGCCACATTGACAAGAATTACAGAATTTATACTAATCCTACTGATACTGATATTAATCGATTATCCTTCCATTTAATCGATTAATGGGCTGTTAAAAATCAGTTTTCAGTTATGTCTTAATCAATTATATGGTGTCTTAATCGATTAGCATGCTAACAACATCAGATCAGTTAGTAACTGAATTGTAGATTATCGATTACACTAACTACTTAATCGATTATATTGAGTTTAAAATATTTTTCTTTAATATAAGGAATGTATGGTAAACTACCTATATGATATGCACATGTTTTGCATAGCTTTTCAAAATATATTACCTTTAATGCATGAAACTATATATGTATATGTATGAGCCTATTTATCATAAGATATCTAGATGTTATATCTCAATTTTAATATTGTTCTATGTTATGTCTCACAGTGTGTTGCGCTCAGATCTTCTTGGACGGTTAGTAGTGGTTTTGGGGTGATTTTTGGTTAGGGTTTTAGGTTGGGGAAGAACAAGATTTTTGGATTTCTTGAGGATTAAGGGCTAATAGGTGGCTAACTAGGCTTAAGGACACTCGTTTTGGATTACTATAGTGAAGGAAAAGATCAATTTCATGACTGGACGGAGAAAAGGTAGCAATTGAGATTTTAGGCTTTGAAAAACTTTCTCAAGTACACGCTGAATCTATTTAATTGTACTGTCATTAATCGATTATGGCTTATGTTAATCGATTAAGACCTGTTAGAATCTTATGCAACTGAGTCTAGTTAATCGATTAAAGAAATACTTCATCGATTGAAGATAGAGATTTTAAAAGGTTTAAGCTACTAGAACTCGTTTAATCGATTATCATACAGGGTATTCGATTAACATCAATAAAAGTGCAGATTCGAGTATGTTTTTGAGATTAACAAGGTATGCTAAGACTCTTTACCTAGGAACCTATACTATACAGAGTTACGCACTTCTAATACTTAAACATGTAATCATGAATGCAATTTATCAAGCACAAAGGGAAATATGCATTTACGTACAACATATAGATAAGCACATTTATCATACAAAAGGCAGAAAACACCATTAATCAAAATAGTTAAGTTATTTTTCATCATGAATTCTAAGTTCTCTCTTAAGAACAAAGAACAAGTCACGTGGAAGGGGCTTGGTGAAAATATCAACTAGTTATTTAGTGGTTTCAACAAATTCAAGTACACAATTACCTTTTTGTATATGATCACGCAAAAAAATGATGCATTATCTTTATATGCTTAGTTCTAGAATGCAAGATGGGATTCTTGGATAGGTTTATGGCGCTTGTATTGTCACATTTAATCAGTATCTTTTCCAAAGAGATACCGAAATCCATAAGTTGATGCTTCATTCAAAGGATTTGAGCGCAACACACACTAGCGAAAATGTACTCCGCTTCGGCAGTAGATAAAGCAACACAAGCTCGCTTTTTTCTATGTCATGACACTAAGGAGCTGCCTGATAGGTCGCAAGTTCCACTAGTGCTTTTCCGATCTAGTTTACACCCAGCAAAATCAGAATCGGAATAACCTACCAAGGATAGTGAGGCATCTCTAGGATGTTATAGTCCCATATTAAGGGTTCCCTTTAAATATCTCATGATATGTTTAACATAAGTAAAGTGCGATTCCTTAGCCATACATTGATATCTAGCACACATGCAAATACTAAACATAATATCAGGGCGACTCGCAGTTAAATATAATAATGAGCCTATCATGCCACGACATTTAGTTACCTCTACCGCTTTCCTTTATCGTCATTGTCTAGATAGCATGAGGGTGCCATAGGAGTGGATGCTTCTTTGCATTTTTCCATCTCGAATTTGCGCAACAATTCTTTGCAGTATTTTGATTGGTGAACAAATATGCCACTGTCCTTTTCCTTGATTTGTAATCCCAAGAAGAAGGTAAGCTCTCCCATCATTGACATTTCAAATTCACACTCATCAAATCAGAAAACTCCTTGGAAAGGAGGTCATTAGTATCACCAAAGATAATATCATCAACATATATTTGAACTAATAAAACACGATTATCTGATTTTTTGGATAAAGAGCATTGTATCGACTTTTCCCCTCACGAACCCCTTTTCTAAGAGAAAAGTGCCCAATCTATCATACCAAGCTCGAGAAGCTTGCTTTAGGCCATAAAGTGCCTTTTTAAGCTTATAGACATGGTTCAGAAACTTATAATTTTCAAAGTCGGGCGGTTGCTCAACATAAACCTCCTCTTGAATGAATCCATTCAAGAAGGCGCTCTTAACATCCATTTGGAATAACTTAAAATTCATGATTGATGCAAATGCCAATAGCATCCTTATGGCCTCTAACCTCACAACAGAGGCGTAGGTTTCATCGTAATCGATACCATTCCTCTTGGTTGTATCCCTTGGCTCATGCTTTGTTTCGTATTATTATGCCAGATTCATCAAGTTTATTTCTAACGACCCATTTAGTGTCAATTATTGGATGGTCTTTTGGTTTGGGGACCAAGTCCCACATATTATTACGCTCAAACTGGTTTAGCTCTTCTTGCATAGCTATACCCCAATGTGCATCCTCAATGACCTCATTTATCGTCTTAGGCTCTATTTGTGATATGAAAGCAACAAGATTACAAAAGTTATGCAAAGAGCTATAGGTTACCACCCCGTAGAGATATCACCTAATATTTTATCGAGTGGATGGTCTGTCTTGGTTTTCCATGTCCTCGGCAAGGCATGATGGTCCTCATTGACTTCTTGATCATCCTTATCTTCTTTGTCCTTTTCCAAGTCCTTAGAGTATGCTTCTTCCAAGCACCTGTAACATCATCAAATAAAACCTTCCTCTTCTCTTTTGGAGAAGATTCGTCAAAATGAACATGAACCGATTCTTCTACAATCATAGTGTATTTATTAAAAACTTTAAATGTTTTACTAGGCTTCGAATACCCTAAGAATATACCTTCGTCAGCCTTTGA
Organism: Lupinus angustifolius; assembly: GCF_001865875.1. Taxonomy (NCBI): domain Eukaryota; kingdom Viridiplantae; phylum Streptophyta; class Magnoliopsida; order Fabales; family Fabaceae; genus Lupinus; species Lupinus angustifolius. The sequence goes on along the minus strand of NW_017726245.1, from coordinate 29,477 downwards.
GTCAAATTTTCCTAAAGCTCATTTTCCATTGTTAAAAATAAAACACTTGCATCCAAAGACATGAATATAAGATATATTAGGTTTTCTACCTCTTAATAACCCATAAGGAGTTTTTAACAATTTAGGCCTAAGAAGTACTCGATTTATAACATAGCAAGTCGTATGTATAGCATCAACCCAAAAGTATTTAGGCACTTTGCTTTCATTAAGCATGGTCTTGGCCAGCTCCTCTAATACGTGATTTTTCCTCTCAACAACTCCATTTTGTTGAGGAGTTGTAGGAGTAGATTATTGGTGCAGGATACCATGTTTATCGCAAAACTTGTCGAACAATTAGTTCTCAAACTCACCACCATGGTCACTTCGTATATATACAATTTTCATGTTAAGTTGGTTTTGGATTTGTTTGGCAAGGCTCTTAAAGGATTTAAATACGTCGCTTTTAGCAGAAAGGAAAAGGGTCCATGTGAACCTAGAAAAATCATCTACGATTACTAAAGCATAATAGCTACCTCCAAAACTCATGATTTGTGATGGTCCAAACAGGTCCATATGGAGAAGCTCCAAAGGCCTAGTTATGGAGATCACGTTTTTAGTCGCAAATGATTTGTTAACTTGCTTATACTTTTGGAAAGTGTCGCAAGCTTCTTTAGACATGAAATTAAGTTTAGGTAGACCAACAACTAAATCATATGAAGACAATTTATCTAAGTGTTTAAGGTGTATATGCGCAACGCGCCTATGCCAAAGCCAGATGTCATTCTCTCTAGAGATAAAACATTTTGACAACAATGTAGTGATATCCTCCAAATTAACCATTTATATGTTATATATATGATGTCCAACAAACTTAACATTATTAGATAAACTATCATGAATAATGCAACAATCAGAATCGAAGGATACTTAGTTACCTTTATCGCACAATTGGCTTATGTATAATAAGTTGTGCTCTAAGCCTTCCACATAGAGCATGTTCTCTATCACAACTTGAGAAACATTACCAATAGTTCCAACTCCAAGTATTTTCCCTCGATTGTTGTCGCCATAAGTGTCATATCCTTTTTCTTTGAGTGATAGATCTAGGAATTTCGATCTGTCACTTGTCATATGCCTCGAACACCCACTATCTAAGTACCAATGATGTCAATGTGTTCGTAGGAATACCTACAAAACAAATTACTTGACTTGTTTAGGTACCCAATTGATATTGGGTCCCTTTTTGTTAGTAACCATGGTATTTTGTCCTTCTTCACCCAAATATAAGAACCATCAGGCACACCATATTTTCTAATATAACATGAAGTAGTAGTATGACCATAAGTACCGCAATAGAAACAAGTAGGCATGTGGGTCTGTGACTTTTTACGATTATAGACTACAGGTTTCCTAAATGGTATTTTCTTGCTAGTTTGGGGTTTATAACCTAATCCCATGTGGTTACCCGGAGTTCTAGATTCAACAAGTAAAGTGTCAAGGTTAAATCTATTGTATGTAAGCTTTGCGAGTTTTTCATTTAAGCTAGAATTTTCGATTTGCAAAGTCTCGCAAGTATTGCATACAGTAGGTTGATATAAATTATCTTTCGAGCAATTACATGAGCTACAAGAGTAGATTAAGTCTAAGGTTTCATTTTCTAGTTTTAACGCATCTAACTCTTTTATGCATTTTAATCATTTGTTGTTCATGCAATAGGATTACCCTTTTTCTATCAATGTTAATCCTACTAAGCTTTTTAAGTTCTTCGTGTAATTCAACAAATGCATTATATAACTCATCATATATAGGGGAATCATCAGTAGACGATGAAGTATCAGAATATACCTCTTTTGCATCATCTTGTCCACTAGAGCTGCATGCATCTTGTGTTTTGACCATAAAGCACAGTTTTGCAGACTCCTCCTCATCTGATGCGCTCGATGTAGTTTCCTCCTCGGGAGCATCCCACACGATGTATGCTATTTTTTATTTAAAATCTCGAGGAGTGCTCTTTTCAGATTCAACCTTCTTGAGATAGGCTGGACATTGTAGCCTCGTGTGTCCAACCTTCCCACATTCATGGCAAGTGAAGCACTCCTTTGGGATCTTGCTCTTTTTGGTTGAGTCATGCGCTTCTTTCTTCTGAAACCTCTTGAATCGCCCATTCTTTTTTAGGAATTTTCCAAATTCGCAAACTAGGAGATTCATGGTTTCTTTGTCTAGGTCAGAATCGGAATCATCATCCTTGTCTTGATCTTGCGAGCTGGTTGCTTTGAGAGAGATGCTTTTCTTCTTCTGATCTGAAACTTCGTTCATGGTCAAACGCCCTAACTCCATCTCATGTTCCTGGAGTTTGCCAAACAAATTCGCTTAAGGCATGGAATCGAAGTCTTTTGACTCCATGATCGCAGTTACTTTCGGCTGCCATTTCTTATCAAGGCAATGCAAAACTTTGTTAATTAACTCTCCTTCAGCAAAAGTTTTATCTAGGGCAACTAAATAGTTAACAATGTGAGTAAATCACTTTTGCATTTCACTAATTGATTCATTTGATAACATGTGAAATAGCTCATATTCATGTGTTAGCGCATTTAGCCTAGCATGCTTAACCTCGCTTGTGCCTTCATGAGTAACTTGTGAAGTGTCCCACATTTCTTTAGCATTTTGGCACTGCAACACCCTAAAGAATTCATCGTATGATAGGGTCGATGTGATAATGTTTTTGGCACGTAGGTTATGCTGAACCTTTTTGCGCTCATCATCGGTCCATAAACTTTTTGATTTCTCTTTAGGTTCATCGTCCACCAAGTGAAGTGGAAGGAAAGGACCATTGACGACCATTGACCATAGATTCCCAAATGTCTGTGTCAATCGCCTCAATGAATATTTTTATGTTCACCTTCTAGTAGGCGTACCCCTTGCCACTGAAAATCGAAGGGCAATTGATGGATGCACCATCACTGCCAAACGGGTTTGTGGAACCCATCATAGTGTCCTCAAGGATCGAATGAATACACGGTCAAGATAGCACTTTCGTACTAGCTCTGATACCACTTGAAGGGGGGTTGAATAGGTGTCGCGGATCACTTGTTCCGCTTTCCTATATTTGCGCAAAACTAAAATAGACTGCAGTTAATCGATTATGCTTGGTCTTAATCGATTAAATAGTGCTCGGATATAATCAATTATGCTTGTGGATAATCGATTATCCTGACACTCACAACTTGATTCTTTGGTTTCTTGCATAGCAAGTTACCGATTCTTTACACAATTAATTGATTAATGAGATTACAGAAAGACAGTAAACAGATTATGGCACGCAATTCATTTTAACACAATTAATCAACAAAGTAAAGACGGAAAGTAAAGAGATTAGGGATTATCCTGGTTCGTTTGCAGTTCACCGCAAACTACATCCAGGCCTCCCCTTCTGATCTAGGGGGATATTTCTTCAACTATTGCAATTGTGAGTTTTACAAACACATTTCCAATTACAAAATCAGAAAAACTAAGCTGATCCTTACTTAGTCCCATGAGCTTGACAACCTAGGTTTGACCTAACTAAATCGCCTACTAGGATCTCCTATCCTTTCGCGATTGGCCCTAGCCTCGGTATCGCTCGAACTAAGATCTTTTAGCCTCTGAGAAGATTACAAAGATCTCTCTCGTAGTGAAACAATTCACAAAGAGATCAACTTCCTTGTTCAAACAGAATGTCTTGATTTGACTTGAGTACTTAATACTCGGATTCAACAATTGAAAACACAATCTAAAACATAAAGCAGAAAATCCACAAGAACCTAATTTAAAATGAAATTTAATGCATTGGGTTTCCCAAAAATGATTCACACTCTTTTCAGAAAAAGATTTTTCTCACAAATCTCTCAAAGAAATCAAGAACTAGATGCAAGAATTCAATGCATAGAAAACTAGAGACTAGAGGCAATGATATTAATCTCTAAGCCTAATTCAGAATGCTTTCACTCCCTAGGTTTTCTAAATGCACTTTCTCACTGCAATGCAATGTATGAAAATGTATGCTCTCTAACAATTTTCGAAATATGCATGTTATGCCATATTGGCAAGAATTACAGAATTCATACTAATCCTACTAATACTGATATTAATCAATTATCCTTCCATTTAATCGATTAACAGGCTGTTGAAAATAAGTTTCTAGTTATGCCTTAATCGATTATATGGTATCTTAATCGATTAACGTGCTAACAACATCAGATCAGTTAGTAACTGAGTTCTAGATAATCGATTACACTAACTACTTAATTGATTATACTGAGTTAAAAATGTTTTTCTTTGATGTAAGGAATGTATGGTAAACTACCTATATGATATGCACATGTTTTACATAGCTTTTCAAAATATATTACCTTTAATGCATGAAACTATGTATGTGTATGCATGAGCCTATTTATCATAAGATATCTGATGTTATGTCTCAAATTTAATCTTGCTCTATTTTAGTTCTTGTGAGAGTTTCCACCTAGGTTTACCTAACCTAGACTCAATCTAAGGCAATCATCTTAAGACTTCTAATTACAAGTAAATATAATAAAGTACTAAATCTATAGATGCAACCTATGAGTCTTCGGCTCGTTGTTTGTTGTATGATCTTCAAGCTGTCTTGTATATGTGTTTGCTTCATCAAAGCTTCGGTTAGCCTTAAATGTGCAGGTCTTGACTCTTTACACTTTCAGGGTATGGGACCACTCCCCGTCTCACACGCTGCCAACAACGCACCGCCACTCCACCTTACAGTCTCACCTACCCTCCTTCCACACGACAAGAACATAATACAATACGCCTGTCAGACCTGCCACAAGCTACAAGTCCACTATGTACAGAGTACGGCCCTGCCAAATCCGCTTGGAATAGGAAAAGCAGCCCCTGACAAATCAGAATGGTCGGTCATGCCAACAGTACTCTCTAGAACCACGTCATCCACCTCAACTACTATAAATAGGGGTCCCCCATAAGGAAGTAACATACATTGATTATCATTATCGTTCATACTTGTAATCTCAATTTCTCTATCTCATTTATTACGCTCCTAAGCGTTAACTCTATAGTCTTATTGACTTGATTGTCGGAGAAACTTTTTAAGTACTTCCACTGGTGGGTCTAAGTCAACTCCATCCAGATTCCTGAAGAGCTTCAGCTCGGATACCAGAGAAGTACTACCTGAACCTCCAGTCCAACCAAACTTGTTCACTAAAAAAAGCATAAAACAATATTGAACCTTTGTGCCTAGAAATAAACATCAACTAAGTCTATAAAAAACATTGTTGGTTACTACGTGCAAACATGAGCCAATGAGATTAAATAAAACTGCTTTGTTTTTAGACTTTAAGTAAATAGCCATAGATATGTCTTCACAGATCCATTTGTCCACACTATTATGTTAAATATACGAATAAAAATTATTGAAATGTTTCCATTGCTTGTTACTACTGAATTGAAGTTAATTATGATGATTTCACCATACTCCCAGTTCTGTAGCTAATGTGAAAGCCAACTAGTATTGAAGGCTTTATCTATCTTGATGTTAAGTAGGAGTACTTATCCAATTTCAATTTTCAGATAGTTCGATCTATATAGTCTGAAAATTTTCCTCAACTGGTTCATATTATTGATCCTGCAATGCTATGCAAAATCTCTAGGTTGCAATCCAACATTATTTTTTTTGTATTACCAAAATAATTTTTACCTTTTTGGATAAGGAAGTAATATATTTTGGGTTGATGGCTACCCTCCCAAAGTGAAAACAAACAAAAATAAAATAAATAGATAACCAAAGAATAAAAATGTTTGGAACCATCCTTAATTAACACAATAAATTAACAATGTCATCTAAAGTAATTGGCTCTTCATGTGGTAGAATGCAATAATTCGAGATTAGTGTGAATGGGAACTATCTCTTCAATGAATTATATTGGAGCCAGTGATCAAATGTGTTTTAAGATCCATTGACCGATAAAGAGTGGAGTGTAGGGATGACAACATGGCTGAAAATTTACCCAATACTTAAGGTAAATATGATGTCTAGCAATTGAAGCTAAAAACAAGAATATGATTCCTATCCAGTACTGGGAATATGATGGGATGATTTTTTTTAAATTAATTAATTTAAAAATAAATTAAAATCTGAATTATTGAAAATTTATTTTTGCCACATGTTATGATCTAAATTATGTACTGGCTTCCTGTAATGGAGAGTAGCCAGACTAAAACAAAGTGTTATATTTCCAGAAGGTTCTCTAAGGAATCAAAAATTTAACATGGACAAACTCATGTGTAGACAAAAATTTATAAAAATTGGAAGCCTCTCCGAAATATCAGAGCCAGGTTTCGATCCTGGGACCTGTGGGTTATGGGCCCACCACGCTTCCGCTGCGCCACTCTGATTGATAGTCTTTAATTTACATATTTGTTACATATTCACTAAAGTAACATTACAACAATCGCATGTTAAATGCAACAACAGACAAAATAATTATTCAAATGAGAAAAGAAGCCAAAGATAGAGTAAATATTGTTTATTGGCAACAAAACTTGATTGATTTTAACGATATAATTGATATAATAAATAAATTTTTTGTTTGAATGTATTTGTTAAAAAACAACTTTAACATCATCTATTTTGTTTGCATTATATAACTAATATTTTTAAATCCTAAATTATTAAAAAGAGTATGAATTTATTGGACTTAATTTTTTTTGTAATATAGATTAGGGTACAACATGACAAGCAGGGAAGTACACCAAAATTGACTAAATCATAAAATAAATTTATGGTTGTTATCTATAACTAATATATAACACTAAATTTTTTGTGTCATCTACTATTTGATATAAGCATAAATACACCCACAAATCAGCATCAACACCTCCATTCTAGCTTCCATTTTCTGTGTGTTTGGCTCAACTTGGTTATTTTTAGTGATGAAGACAACTTTTCTAGTGCAAACGCTAAAAACAATAAACTCGTAAGAGGCCTTAAAAAGAGATAAGATAAAAGAATGGGGAAAAATGAAGTACATGCGCAAAAGTCTGAACCCCCACACTCATAATTCATGTTCTATAGTTTAACCAATTGAACTGAATGAAGTCACTAAGTATTTGTCTCACTAAATGAAGTTCACTAAATGGATCCAAGAACATTATAATGTTCTATCATAAATCAGCTTACAATATGAACCACTTAGTAGACAAGAAAAAATATAAGCTATGTATTGTATCCTAAGTTATTATCTACTACTTAGATTAGTTTAAAATCAAGAAAGTGCAACTTTTGTTATTATGTCTTATCCTGTATTTTTTAGAGAATCAAACAGGGCGATAGTGTCACTCCCTTGCGTTACACATAATATTGAACAAGCTGCACATAAAAATGATCTAAAGTTAAAAAGATTCAAATATATTTTGAACTATATTTTAATATTTGGGTTGATATTGTATTATACAAGTTTTAGTTTTATTTAGAGTTAGTTTTAGTGACTTTAGTTAGTTAAGTTTTATTTCCATGTATATATAGTTTACTTTCATTGTAAACTATCATTAACTCAATTTATTCATTCAATTCAATGTTCATTCAAATTATAGGCAACCTCCATAAAATCCACATGATGCCGGAACTATGTCAGAATGATGAGAAAAAAACAGAAGCCATAAGTGGTTTAAGAAATTAAGCTAGGGAAACTCCTAATCAGCTATAATTTATTAAGGACAGATATCAAGCTAAATAGCCATAAATTCCAATCACAATCTGCATGAACTGCCTTCAATGATCCAAAAGCATACAAGCTTAACCGATGATGAACTTCTTACTTTCTGTTTCAGACAGCAAAAAGCATACATAAGATGTATCTAGGCTGGTATTTCTGCATTGATAAGTCTAATAATAATTGAAAGGACAAAATCTTCATGCTTAGCAATTTTCAACGAGTCTCCCAATCCTTCAATTTTTTGCTTCCTTTAGGTTTAGCTATTGGTGCATTCATTGCTGCCATTTTGTCATTATACTTCGCGCGAAGCGGATCATTGTAAGTCCACCTGCATTAACCAACATTAACAAGAGCATTAGAGCATTATCTATGCATAAATTGCTCCTCACAGTAAAGAAAGATACCGACTCTTTTCCTTAAAGGGGAGGGGAGTTCCGGAGGTTTGCATATTAAGTAAAATGCAACTATCGTCCATGCATTAACAACTCCCAATTGTTGGTAAAGGATATATGTCAGACACAAGAAAAGCCATTTTTGTATCTTAAAAAAGATGTTAAAATTACATGCAGTGATATATGTCACAATGGAGCAAAAGCTACCTAATCATGCTAAAACATCATTTCAAAGGTGATTATCAATTATCTACAAGTATTGAAATGACTTCAAGCATAATTATGTGGTTAGAAGTACCAGTTCCGGTACACGAGACATGGTTCTATGCGGTTTGTTACGTTTTACATTATTATTACAAGACTTCTTTTATAAGAAATATGCTACATGGTATGCTGAACCCAGTACGCGAAACATAATCTAAATGATGGAACCATGCAACTGTATCCAGCCTATAAACCTAGAATGAGAATGCATGATAAAAGTAAAACACTGGGAAAAAATTGTGGACCAATTTTGTTGTTATGGAATCAAAACGAGGCTGAATCAGTTTTACAAGTTACACCAAATGTATCAATGTGACACAATAGTATTCAGAGTTCCTGTACATAATAAAACTAGCATTTCATATGGTATTAAGACTTCAAGAGCATAAACCTAATACTTTCAACTGAAATCTAATACTCTATTAACTTGACATATTGCAAGCAAGCAAATGATGAAATAAATGAAACCAAAAAGGACAACAAAAATAAACCAGCACTAATAAGTAGTAAGCATGCAACTGTATCAAGTAATATCAGCTGACCATATTTAAACCAAGCATGCAATATGAATTTTATTTAAAACTAAACTCACTAGAGAAGTATAAAACAATAGGAACACTGAACACATGAAGAATCTAGAAGTCAGACCATACTTAAAAATCCTTTTTATTCTATAAATTCACCAGAGAAGTATAAACCAATAGGAAAACTACTATAGGTTGTTTACTACATATCAGGGCTATACTTCAAACGAAAAAATAAAATGTGGGAAGACATAATTCTGCTAACTCAAACAAATTATGCCTTTTAACTAGATTTCTTTAATCAACTCTCTCCTTATCTCAACATCACACACAGTGAAAGTCCTTAGTAAACAAAGTTGGCCGTAATAATCTCACTTTTCTACAGACTTATATGCAGCAAAATTCTAATAAAAGATCATAAGAGAAGAATAATTGATAAATGAACATTTCAGTATTGACTTGAGCCACTCAATATATAACAGGAATGTAAAAGTTACTTAGACCATTCTGGATCAGGGTCAGAGCAGGTGAACTTCAGAAGTAAATGTGTAAATTGTGAACAGAGAAGCAATACGAACCGATTGAACAGTGAATGTACCACTATTCTATAAAGATATAGAATATATGGAAAGTGAACTTACGGGTTGTTCCAATCAGTAGTGTCCTCATTGACAAGATGGGTCCACTTAGTTCTTCCACTACGACCAAAGTGCTTGACTTGCATAACCTTAGGCAATATTGTCTTGTCCATTTTATCTTCTCCGGTTGGGGAAGAGAAATCACGTGCAAAGATATTATCACTTCCAACAGTGGCAGCACGGTCATCGGGATCATCCTGGAAGAAAGCACCCTTGTGATAATATTTCTGCATAAATCTCCATTTCTGCTTTGGTGGTGGAGCAGGTTTAGGATTCCTCCTTTCCCACTCTCTCCTTTCTTCCTCTGTCATGTTCCTCACCTTCTCAATCTCTTCTTTTTCCTTCAACATTGCCTCTCGTTCCTCCCTATCCCTCTTGATCCTACCAATCTCTCTCACTTTCCAAGCCTCATATTCCTCTGCCTCATTGAGTTCATCATCAGTATCCACATCGGCAATGTTCGCCTCCAATTCCAGATTCTTCTGGATTTCAACATCCTTCCGGATCTCCTCAACAACAATCTGCCTCGTTTCAATTTTCCTTTCCTCCAATCTCCTTTTTGTTGCTTCCTCAAGAGCCAGTTCTTCAGCTTCAAGACGCTCACGCTCAGCAATGGTATCTCTCTCCGATTTTGGAACAAACACAGGCTTCACCATCGCTACTCCGGTATATTCCTCCTCAGAGTCAGTCTCATACTCAGATTCCTCTTCCTCCTCTTCTTCCTCCTCCTCGTCCTCCTCTTCCTGAGGGAGCACCTCTTCCTGCTGTCTTTGAAGCGCCTTCTCTCTAAGCTTCAATCTCTTCTCAGTCAAAGCATCCACATCTTCTTCTTCTAAATCCAACCCTTCCTGCCTCCTAGCCTCCTCTTCCATCGTGGAAACAATCTCAGCCTGCCTAATGCGCCGATGATCCGCCCTAATTTCCTCGCGATTATCAATTCGACTCTCAAGCAAACGCCGAAGCCTACGATCATCACCTCTAACCAAAGCCGCATTTTCCTCGCGACGAGGAAACGCTTGCTCCAAGGCAGCTTCCTTGGTAGGTCTAATATCGGCCAGAATATACCTCTTTTGCATCATCTTGTCCACTAGAGCTGCATGCATCTTGTGTTTTGACCATAAAGCACAGTTTTGCAGACTCCTCCTCATCTGATGCGCTCGATGTAGTTTCCTCCTCGGGAGCATCCCACACGATGTATGCTATTTTTTATTTAAAATCTCGAGGAGTGCTCTTTTCAGATTCAACCTTCTTGAGATAGGCTGGACATTGTAGCCTCGTGTGTCCAACCTTCCCACATTCATGGCAAGTGAAGCACTCCTTTGGGATCTTGCTCTTTTTGGTTGAGTCATGCGCTTCTTTCTTCTGAAACCTCTTGAATCGCCCATTCTTTTTTAGGAATTTTCCAAATTCGCAAACTAGGAGATTCATGGTTTCTTTGTCTAGGTCAGAATCGGAATCATCATCCTTGTCTTGATCTTGCGAGCTGGTTGCTTTGAGAGAGATGCTTTTCTTCTTCTGATCTGAAACTTCGTTCATGGTCAAACGCCCTAACTCCATCTCATGTTCCTGGAGTTTGCCAAACAAATTCGCTTAAGGCATGGAATCGAAGTCTTTTGACTCCATGATCGCAGTTACTTTCGGCTGCCATTTCTTATCAAGGCAATGCAAAACTTTGTTAATTAACTCTCCTTCAGCAAAAGTTTTATCTAGGGCAACTAAATAGTTAACAATGTGAGTAAATCACTTTTGCATTTCACTAATTGATTCATTTGATAACATGTGAAATAGCTCATATTCATGTGTTAGCGCATTTAGCCTAGCATGCTTAACCTCGCTTGTGCCTTCATGAGTAACTTGTGAAGTGTCCCACATTTCTTTAGCATTTTGGCACTGCAACACCCTAAAGAATTCATCGTATGATAGGGTCGATGTGATAATGTTTTTGGCACGTAGGTTATGCTGAACCTTTTTGCGCTCATTATTGGTCCATAAACTTTTTGGTTTCTCTTTAGGTTCATCATCCACTAAGTGAAGTGGAACGAAACGACCATTGACCATAGATTCCCAAATGTCTGTGTCAATCGCCTCAATGAATATTTTTATGTTCACCTTCTAGTAGGCGTACCCCTTGCCACTGAAAATCGAAGGGCAATTGATGGATGCACCATCACTGCCAAACGGGTTTGTGGAACCCATCATAGTGTCCTCAAGGATCGAATGAATACACGGTCAAGATAGCACTTTCGTACTAGCTCTGATACCACTTGAAGGGGGGTTGAATAGGTGTCGCGGATCACTTGTTCCGCTTTCCTATATTTGCGCAAAACTAAAATAGACTGCAGTTAATCGATTATGCTTGGTCTTAATCGATTAAATAGTGCTCGGATATAATCAATTATGCTTGTGGATAATCGATTATCCTGACACTCACAACTTGATTCTTTGGTTTCTTGCATAGCAAGTTACCGATTCTTTACACAATTAATTGATTAATGAGATTACAGAAAGACAGTAAACAGATTATGGCACGCAATTCATTTTAACACAATTAATCAACAAAGTAAAGACGGAAAGTAAAGAGATTAGGGATTATCCTGGTTCGTTTGCAGTTCACCGCAAACTACATCCAGGCCTCCCCTTCTGATCTAGGGGGATATTTCTTCAACTATTGCAATTGTGAGTTTTACAAACACATTTCCAATTACAAAATCAGAAAAACTAAGCTGATCCTTACTTAGTCCCATGAGCTTGACAACCTAGGTTTGACCTAACTAAATCGCCTACTAGGATCTCCTATCCTTTCGCGATTGGCCCTAGCCTCGGTATCGCTCGAACTAAGATCTTTTAGCCTCTGAGAAGATTACAAAGATCTCTCTCGTAGTGAAACAATTCACAAAGAGATCAACTTCCTTGTTCAAACAGAATGTCTTGATTTGACTTGAGTACTTAATACTCGGATTCAACAATTGAAAACACAATCTAAAACATAAAGCAGAAAATCCACAAGAACCTAATTTAAAATGAAATTTAATGCATTGGGTTTCCCAAAAATGATTCACACTCTTTTCAGAAAAAGATTTTTCTCACAAATCTCTCAAAGAAATCAAGAACTAGATGCAAGAATTCAATGCATAGAAAACTAGAGACTAGAGGCAATGATATTAATCTCTAAGCCTAATTCAGAATGCTTTCACTCCCTAGGTTTTCTAAATGCACTTTCTCACTGCAATGCAATGTATGAAAATGTATGCTCTCTAACAATTTTCGAAATATGCATGTTATGCCATATTGGCAAGAATTACAGAATTCATACTAATCCTACTAATACTGATATTAATCAATTATCCTTCCATTTAATCGATTAACAGGCTGTTGAAAATAAGTTTCTAGTTATGCCTTAATCGATTATATGGTATCTTAATCGATTAACGTGCTAACAACATCAGATCAGTTAGTAACTGAGTTCTAGATAATCGATTACACTAACTACTTAATTGATTATACTGAGTTAAAAATGTTTTTCTTTGATGTAAGGAATGTATGGTAAACTACCTATATGATATGCACATGTTTTACATAGCTTTTCAAAATATATTACCTTTAATGCATGAAACTATGTATGTGTATGCATGAGCCTATTTATCATAAGATATCTGATGTTATGTCTCAAATTTAATCTTGCTCTATTTTAGTTCTTGTGAGAGTTTCCACCTAGGTTTACCTAACCTAGACTCAATCTAAGGCAATCATCTTAAGACTTCTAATTACAAGTAAATATAATAAAGTCCTAAATCTATAGATGCAACCTATGAGTCTTCGGCTCGTTGTTTGTTGTATGATCTTCAAGCTGTCTTGTATATGTGTTTGCTTCATCAAAGCTTCGGTTAGCCTTAAATGTGCAGGTCTTGACTCTTTACACTTTCAGGGTATGGGACCACTCCCCGTCTCACACGCTGCCAACAACGCACCGCCACTCCACCTTACAGTCTCACCTACCCTCCTTCCACACGACAAGAACATAATACAATACGCCTGTCAGACCTGCCACAAGCTACAAGTCCACTATGTACAGAGTACGGCCCTGCCAAATCCGCTTGGAATAGGAAAAGCAGCCCCTGACAAATCAGAATGGTCGGTCATGCCAACAGTACTCTCTAGAACCACGTCATCCACCTCAACTACTATAAATAGGGGTCCCCCATAAGGAAGTAACATACATTGATTATCATTATCGTTCATACTTGTAATCTCAATTTCTCTATCTCATTTATTACGCTCCTAAGCGTTAACTCTATAGTCTTATTGACTTGATTGTCGGAGAAACTTTTTAAGTACTTCCACTGGTGGGTCTAAGTCAACTCCATCCAGATTCCTGAAGAGCTTCAGCTCGGATACCAGAGAAGTACTACCTGAACCTCCAGTCCAACCAAACTTGTTCACTAAAAAAAGCATAAAACAATATTGAACCTTTGTGCCTAGAAATAAACATCAACTAAGTCTATAAAAAACATTGTTGGTTACTACGTGCAAACATGAGCCAATGAGATTAAATAAAACTGCTTTGTTTTTAGACTTTAAGTAAATAGCCATAGATATGTCTTCACAGATCCATTTGTCCACACTATTATGTTAAATATACGAATAAAAATTATTGAAATGTTTCCATTGCTTGTTACTACTGAATTGAAGTTAATTATGATGATTTCACCATACTCCCAGTTCTGTAGCTAATGTGAAAGCCAACTAGTATTGAAGGCTTTATCTATCTTGATGTTAAGTAGGAGTACTTATCCAATTTCAATTTTCAGATAGTTCGATCTATATAGTCTGAAAATTTTCCTCAACTGGTTCATATTATTGATCCTGCAATGCTATGCAAAATCTCTAGGTTGCAATCCAACATTATTTTTTTTGTATTACCAAAATAATTTTTACCTTTTTGGATAAGGAAGTAATATATTTTGGGTTGATGGCTACCCTCCCAAAGTGAAAACAAACAAAAATAAAATAAATAGATAACCAAAGAATAAAAATGTTTGGAACCATCCTTAATTAACACAATAAATTAACAATGTCATCTAAAGTAATTGGCTCTTCATGTGGTAGAATGCAATAATTCGAGATTAGTGTGAATGGGAACTATCTCTTCAATGAATTATATTGGAGCCAGTGATCAAATGTGTTTTAAGATCCATTGACCGATAAAGAGTGGAGTGTAGGGATGACAACATGGCTGAAAATTTACCCAATACTTAAGGTAAATATGATGTCTAGCAATTGAAGCTAAAAACAAGAATATGATTCCTATCCAGTACTGGGAATATGATGGGATGATTTTTTTTAAATTAATTAATTTAAAAATAAATTAAAATCTGAATTATTGAAAATTTATTTTTGCCACATGTTATGATCTAAATTATGTACTGGCTTCCTGTAATGGAGAGTAGCCAGACTAAAACAAAGTGTTATATTTCCAGAAGGTTCTCTAAGGAATCAAAAATTTAACATGGACAAACTCATGTGTAGACAAAAATTTATAAAAATTGGAAGCCTCTCCGAAATATCAGAGCCAGGTTTCGATCCTGGGACCTGTGGGTTATGGGCCCACCACGCTTCCGCTGCGCCACTCTGATTGATAGTCTTTAATTTACATATTTGTTACATATTCACTAAAGTAACATTACAACAATCGCATGTTAAATGCAACAACAGACAAAATAATTATTCAAATGAGAAAAGAAGCCAAAGATAGAGTAAATATTGTTTATTGGCAACAAAACTTGATTGATTTTAACGATATAATTGATATAATAAATAAATTTTTTGTTTGAATGTATTTGTTAAAAAACAACTTTAACATCATCTATTTTGTTTGCATTATATAACTAATATTTTTAAATCCTAAATTATTAAAAAGAGTATGAATTTATTGGACTTAATTTTTTTTGTAATATAGATTAGGGTACAACATGACAAGCAGGGAAGTACACCAAAATTGACTAAATCATAAAATAAATTTATGGTTGTTATCTATAACTAATATATAACACTAAATTTTTTGTGTCATCTACTATTTGATATAAGCATAAATACACCCACAAATCAGCATCAACACCTCCATTCTAGCTTCCATTTTCTGTGTGTTTGGCTCAACTTGGTTATTTTTAGTGATGAAGACAACTTTTCTAGTGCAAACGCTAAAAACAATAAACTCGTAAGAGGCCTTAAAAAGAGATAAGATAAAAGAATGGGGAAAAATGAAGTACATGCGCAAAAGTCTGAACCCCCACACTCATAATTCATGTTCTATAGTTTAACCAATTGAACTGAATGAAGTCACTAAGTATTTGTCTCACTAAATGAAGTTCACTAAATGGATCCAAGAACATTATAATGTTCTATCATAAATCAGCTTACAATATGAACCACTTAGTAGACAAGAAAAAATATAAGCTATGTATTGTATCCTAAGTTATTATCTACTACTTAGATTAGTTTAAAATCAAGAAAGTGCAACTTTTGTTATTATGTCTTATCCTGTATTTTTTAGAGAATCAAACAGGGCGATAGTGTCACTCCCTTGCGTTACACATAATATTGAACAAGCTGCACATAAAAATGATCTAAAGTTAAAAAGATTCAAATATATTTTGAACTATATTTTAATATTTGGGTTGATATTGTATTATACAAGTTTTAGTTTTATTTAGAGTTAGTTTTAGTGACTTTAGTTAGTTAAGTTTTATTTCCATGTATATATAGTTTACTTTCATTGTAAACTATCATTAACTCAATTTATTCATTCAATTCAATGTTCATTCAAATTATAGGCAACCTCCATAAAATCCACATGATGCCGGAACTATGTCAGAATGATGAGAAAAAAACAGAAGCCATAAGTGGTTTAAGAAATTAAGCTAGGGAAACTCCTAATCAGCTATAATTTATTAAGGACAGATATCAAGCTAAATAGCCATAAATTCCAATCACAATCTGCATGAACTGCCTTCAATGATCCAAAAGCATACAAGCTTAACCGATGATGAACTTCTTACTTTCTGTTTCAGACAGCAAAAAGCATACATAAGATGTATCTAGGCTGGTATTTCTGCATTGATAAGTCTAATAATAATTGAAAGGACAAAATCTTCATGCTTAGCAATTTTCAACGAGTCTCCCAATCCTTCAATTTTTTGCTTCCTTTAGGTTTAGCTATTGGTGCATTCATTGCTGCCATTTTGTCATTATACTTCGCGCGAAGCGGATCATTGTAAGTCCACCTGCATTAACCAACATTAACAAGAGCATTAGAGCATTATCTATGCATAAATTGCTCCTCACAGTAAAGAAAGATACCGACTCTTTTCCTTAAAGGGGAGGGGAGTTCCGGAGGTTTGCATATTAAGTAAAATGCAACTATCGTCCATGCATTAACAACTCCCAATTGTTGGTAAAGGATATATGTCAGACACAAGAAAAGCCATTTTTGTATCTTAAAAAAGATGTTAAAATTACATGCAGTGATATATGTCACAATGGAGCAAAAGCTACCTAATCATGCTAAAACATCATTTCAAAGGTGATTATCAATTATCTACAAGTATTGAAATGACTTCAAGCATAATTATGTGGTTAGAAGTACCAGTTCCGGTACACGAGACATGGTTCTATGCGGTTTGTTACGTTTTACATTATTATTACAAGACTTCTTTTATAAGAAATATGCTACATGGTATGCTGAACCCAGTACGCGAAACATAATCTAAATGATGGAACCATGCAACTGTATCCAGCCTATAAACCTAGAATGAGAATGCATGATAAAAGTAAAACACTGGGAAAAAATTGTGGACCAATTTTGTTGTTATGGAATCAAAACGAGGCTGAATCAGTTTTACAAGTTACACCAAATGTATCAATGTGACACAATAGTATTCAGAGTTCCTGTACATAATAAAACTAGCATTTCATATGGTATTAAGACTTCAAGAGCATAAACCTAATACTTTCAACTGAAATCTAATACTCTATTAACTTGACATATTGCAAGCAAGCAAATGATGAAATAAATGAAACCAAAAAGGACAACAAAAATAAACCAGCACTAATAAGTAGTAAGCATGCAACTGTATCAAGTAATATCAGCTGACCATATTTAAACCAAGCATGCAATATGAATTTTATTTAAAACTAAACTCACTAGAGAAGTATAAAACAATAGGAACACTGAACACATGAAGAATCTAGAAGTCAGACCATACTTAAAAATCCTTTTTATTCTATAAATTCACCAGAGAAGTATAAACCAATAGGAAAACTACTATAGGTTGTTTACTACATATCAGGGCTATACTTCAAACGAAAAAATAAAATGTGGGAAGACATAATTCTGCTAACTCAAACAAATTATGCCTTTTAACTAGATTTCTTTAATCAACTCTCTCCTTATCTCAACATCACACACAGTGAAAGTCCTTAGTAAACAAAGTTGGCCGTAATAATCTCACTTTTCTACAGACTTATATGCAGCAAAATTCTAATAAAAGATCATAAGAGAAGAATAATTGATAAATGAACATTTCAGTATTGACTTGAGCCACTCAATATATAACAGGAATGTAAAAGTTACTTAGACCATTCTGGATCAGGGTCAGAGCAGGTGAACTTCAGAAGTAAATGTGTAAATTGTGAACAGAGAAGCAATACGAACCGATTGAACAGTGAATGTACCACTATTCTATAAAGATATAGAATATATGGAAAGTGAACTTACGGGTTGTTCCAATCAGTAGTGTCCTCATTGACAAGATGGGTCCACTTAGTTCTTCCACTACGACCAAAGTGCTTGACTTGCATAACCTTAGGCAATATTGTCTTGTCCATTTTATCTTCTCCGGTTGGGGAAGAGAAATCACGTGCAAAGATATTATCACTTCCAACAGTGGCAGCACGGTCATCGGGATCATCCTGGAAGAAAGCACCCTTGTGATAATATTTCTGCATAAATCTCCATTTCTGCTTTGGTGGTGGAGCAGGTTTAGGATTCCTCCTTTCCCACTCTCTCCTTTCTTCCTCTGTCATGTTCCTCACCTTCTCAATCTCTTCTTTTTCCTTCAACATTGCCTCTCGTTCCTCCCTATCCCTCTTGATCCTACCAATCTCTCTCACTTTCCAAGCCTCATATTCCTCTGCCTCATTGAGTTCATCATCAGTATCCACATCGGCAATGTTCGCCTCCAATTCCAGATTCTTCTGGATTTCAACATCCTTCCGGATCTCCTCAACAACAATCTGCCTCGTTTCAATTTTCCTTTCCTCCAATCTCCTTTTTGTTGCTTCCTCAAGAGCCAGTTCTTCAGCTTCAAGACGCTCACGCTCAGCAATGGTATCTCTCTCTGACTTGGGAACAAACACAGGCTTCACCATCGCTACTCCTGTATATTCCTCCTCGGAGTCAGTCTCATACTCAGACTCCTCTTCCTCCTCTTCTTCTTCCTCCTCCTCCTCTTCTTCTTGAGGAAGCAGTTCCTCCTGCTGTCTTTGAAGCGCCTTCTCTCTAAGTTTCAATCTCTTTTCAGTCATAGCATCCACATCCTCTTCTTCTAAGTCCAACCCTTCCTGCCTCCTGGCCTCCTCTTCTATTGTGGAAACAATCTCAGCCTGCCGAATCCGCCTATGATCAGCCCTGACTTCCTCACGGTTATCAATCCGGCTCTCACGCAAACGCCGAAGCCTACGATCATCACCTCTAACCAAAGCCGCATTTTCCTCGCGACGAGGAAACGCTTGCTCCAAGGCAGCTTCCTTGGTAGGTCTAATATCGGCCGCAACATCTTCAGTCTCATCATCAGCCCATTCAGGAACTTTGCCAGGCCAATACCGCTGAACTTTTGTTTGGCCAATTTTACCCCTGAGCTTATCCCTTATAGCTATTACTGTATCACTAACACCCGCCGTCACCGACATTGTTCTTCCACTATTGAACAGAAAATTGTAATTTTGCTTCCCTTACTTCAAACCCTATTCTACAAAACACACGCAGATACATAAAAATAAGTAAAAAATAAAAAGGGTTTGAAGCCATTGTTCATGAATCATGATATACCTTCAGAGGGAAAAACCTAAGGGGAAATGTTTGAATCTATTGTTGCAAAAAGGGTTTCAATTTGAAATTGGATTAATTGATTAAAAACATTGGAAGTTGAATTCATAGAAGAATATAAGTTACAAGGGCTTACGATTAGAGAGGGAAGAGAAAGCGATCGCTTCAGGAACCTTCTCGTTTTTTATTCTCTTCTTCTCTCTTTGCTTCTGTGAGCGATCTTTGAGCCAGAACGTTGTCCTCTGTGCTGCGTTTGGTGATATTTGTGAACCTTGGTTTTTGCTTTATTTTATTTCTTACTTTTGTGTAAATATTGTGATATAAAGTTAGGTTGCAACACTTCTGAGTAAAATGTCAAAAGTTCAATATTTTTGTGAGTAACATTCATATCTAATCATTATTGGTTCCTCAAATAAATAGTAGATAATATATTGACTGTGTATTAATCTTTAGACGAAAAGTGTATGAATATTAGACTAGGAAATCCAACATAAAATGTTTAACGCACATATTTAATTAAAGATAACGCATTCATCAGCTAACAAGAAGGGAAATTTGTCACTGAGAAGCTGGACCACGAGTATTATGAACGGTTAAAAGTTAAGAGTCAAAACATCATGATATAAAAATTGTATTGTACCAACCAGTTTGACTGGAAAACTGACTAACTGAACTCTAACTAGTACGCTATAATTGATGTACCAGTCCAGTGTTAAAACTAGTGAAAATCAGCTAGATTTAGTCAAAACTGGTGAACTAGTTAAAATTTGATTAAATAGGTCGATTTATACACTTTGTTTTTTAAAACACCCCTATGATATCGTTTTATGGCAGTAGGTTGAAAAATAATATCCCTCGAATAGGCTAACAGTTCACACTTCTTCTTCTTCAACCCTTCTTCACTTAGTTCATACCCTCCCTTCCACTAGTTCCGTTCATTCCTTTTTGATTCTCTTCTTCCTGTTCTAGATTAACAGGGTTTGAGATAACACTGCACTCTTACTCATTTAGAAAGGAAAACCTAATTTACTAATTTAAGTATCCTAACTCAAGAGTATTTTCAGTATTGCAGGAGAAACACCAACTTTTATTTGCCCTTAATATAATATGTATGATTTTGTTTATAATGAAAGATCACAAACAGAAACGAGATATCCTAAGAGTTTTAATTTACCAACAAAATTTGTTGCCTTCTATATCTAATTCAAGAAAGACAATTTTTTTGGGATGATCTAAATATGCCGACCAACAAACATACATAAGTCCAACATGATCAAATGATCATCTTTACCTCAAATGTATCATTTAATCTGTTTTCAACCATCTTCAGATTTGAAGAAGTGTCATGATTCATACCAAATTAGATTTTTAATTTATTAAATTTGTTTATCTATAAGAATTCTTAATAGGTTATTGAACTATCAGTTGAACCATTATATCACTATACCAATATCCTAATCGGTACGATATTAATAATTAACTATGGCCCAACTCGAACAAACCAAAGATACTCTTACAAAGACAAGAAAATAAGTTCAATATATATATAGTTGGGTTTCTTTAACTGAGTTGATTTATACTATTTTATATATATATATATATATATAGGAAGCAATCAAACTCACTTATCAAGCCCAATAGGGCTTGACGAAAATGTGTTGTGTCTAAAGTAATTTGTATTCACTTTTAAGCCTTTATTAAAGTCTGCTATTTTATATGATGAAGACAAGATTGATGTGGGAAATTTGTGGATAAAAACATGTTTTTTTTTCAAAGATGTTTGATGAATACTTGATTTCCTTAGTCATTAGTTTAAGTTCATTGGGTTTTAAAATATGCTAGAAATAGGTTTTTATTTTAAAATGTGGTTTAACTTTTGAGAAAATATAATTTTTTATTAGAAATATCAAATATGTCTAAAAGTGATAATAACCTAACATGGCGGTCTTTCATATGTTCAAAATTGGATTATATTATATTTAAGATTAAAAATAATCTAAAACGAATCAAACTTAGATTGTCTTCTTTTTTGGTTTGGGTTAAATTTCTAATCGATCTAGTCGATCCAACTCTTTCTCACCCTAATCTAGTTAACCTCAATCATTTTCAAAAACTCAATCTCAATGTAGTCTTAACCCCACTTAGTCTTAGTCCCACCCTAACCCTTATCTTAATAACCTAAGTCATCTCAAACTTAGTAATAACCTCATCCTCCAACCAACCACAAAATCTATCTCACACTCAACTAAGCACCGTGCCTTCAATCACATTCAAACAATCCAAAGACGAAGTTGTTTTTATTTATTTTTTATTAAAATGAGGTGAATAAATAGTTTGATATTTCCTAGGAGGCTCATTTGATTATGTAATCCATCTTAGAGTTTGAGAGTCACATGTTTGTTGTTTATTATTTCTTGGGCTTATGTACCAATCTAATGATTAGTGTGCCAAATAGTTGTGTAAAGCCTGATAGGCCTAGTATCTATGATGAATGGACATTATCTTAATTACATTTTGCAAAATACGGTAGGATCCCACTGAAATCCCAACTTTTAAAATCACTCATTAATTCATCCACGTGATGATTTTTGTTTTAGGAGGAGTTCAAGATGGAAGACATTATTCCTAATGTATACACTTGTGTACAATTCACTAAGAATCAGGGTCAGCATTTCTTACAACAAATCTTCAAGATAATCATGCAATTATAGTTTATTATTCATAATTAGGATGATTTATAATCATATATGACAGTAGGAATGTAATTTGAAGTTTAAGACAAATAAAAGAGAATCCTAAAAGTCTAAATTTTATGCAAGGACAAACAATATAATCTTTACTAAAGGCCTAAATGTTAGGAATATCATTGCTATATAGAAGCATAAGATCAATTCAATCTAGAACTAAAGAGACACAAATAATGTAACAAGAAAGAAGACAAGATTTATGTGGAAATCCTTTCTTAACGTGAGAGGTAAAAATTTATAGGCGACTACAAGTAAAGTTTTACTATACAAAAAAGAGAATCCAACAAATCTTGTTATAATGATGAAGATAAAAAATAATATTTTTCTCTCATGAATACTCTATTAAATGGAACAAAAATTCTGACTAAAATATTCATCGAATCTCGTGTGTTTGATACTGTGGATTTTCTAATGTTGTAATGAAGCTTCATTACCATAGTTGCACCTTTTATAGGCAAGACAATTCAATATAATAAAACAATCTTACCAACTAAGTAACTAATATAAACTCAGTCATTAAGAAAATGTTGGCAATGCAATAGTGAGCTAAATTGTTGAATTCAATAATAGTGGCTTCTATGAGTTATCCTTCTGCTATAAAAAAACAACGCGTACAATGTCACTCATGCTTTAAAGAAGTTGTACATATTTGGTTGAATTAGATCCATACATGTTGCACTCAATAATTTCCACCTTACCTCAAGTTAGACAAGTTGCTCATTGCCATTTAATTCCCTTAAGTGTTCATGTAGAGACGATCCAAGTATAGATAATGTTGAAACTTAGTATTTGGAAGTGATTTAATATGTGTATTTGTTGGATTCTCAGATGTGTGAATATTTTTCACCTTAACTTCACCAACGGTAACAATATAACAGATAAAGTGACATTTTACACCAATATGTTTAGTGTTTTTATTAGGAACAAACGAGCAATCAAATAGTAAAAGAGTAGAGATAAGAGAATAACACAAGGAATTTGGTAACGAGGTTCAACCAATTATGCCTACTTCCTCGGGAGCATTGCAAGACTACCACTATGTATTTGAGAATTAGGATTTATGTTTAGCTATTGATCTCCTTATTACATTAGGTTTACATAACATAAATATATAGTCCTCTACTTCAACCCTTTTACATCAGCCCAAACCCATAACTTGTATTGTTGTTATCTATAGAATATGAGACATTGCACAATAATTCCACCTTGGTGAATATCATCAATCTCCATCTTCTGCCATTAGGTTAGGGGCATTCCATAGTCTAGCATTAGTGAATGTTCAACAAGCTCAGACAATGCCTTAACTTGTCTACAGTAACCGACTTGGTTAACATATCAGCTGCATTTTCTGAAGTGTGAACCTTCTGCGATAGTATCTGTCCACAAGCTACCAACTCTCTGATCTTGTGAAATCTCACATCAATATGTTTGGTCCTAGCATGATACACGTGGTTCTTTTCCAAGAAGATAACACTCTAACTATCACAATGCAGTGGAACTCCACCTTACTCAATGCCTAATTCATTTATCAGCCCCATAAGCCATAAGGCTTCCTTAGAAGCTTTACCAGTTGCCATGTATTCTGTTTCAGTTGTGGATATAACAATAACAGACTAAACTGATGATCTCCGCATAATTGGTCCACCTGCAAGGTTGAAGACAAACTCTATTGTGGACCTTCTATCATCCAATTCTCCTGCAGAGTCCGAATCAACATTAGCAACAATTGAAGGCTAACTCTGTTGGCTACCAAACATGATATCGAGACCCATAGCCCCCTTCAAATATTTGAAAACCCATTTGACTACTTCCCAATGTTGTTTCCCTGATTTTGACATGTACTTGCATACTTGACTAACTTCTTGTACCAAGTCTGATCTAGTATAAACCATAGCATACATCAAACAACCCACTACATTGACATATGGAACATTTGACATATGCTTCTTCTCTTCATCTGTATTTGGACGCTGATCTAGGGAAAACTTAAAGTGGTTTTTCAATGGAGTGCTCACTACTTTAGCATTGCTCATATCAAATCTCTCTAAGATCTTTTCAACATAGCTTTGTTGGGAGAGCCATACTTTTCTAGCTCTCCTAACCGTGTGAATCTTCATCCCAAGAATCTTCCCAATAACTCCTAAATTTTTCATGTCAAACTCCTTACCTACCATGACTTTCAACTCATTGATATCACTCAAATGATTAGAAGCAATCAATATATCATCACTATAAAGTAGCAGAAAAATAAAAGAACCATCATCAAGACTTCTAACATAAACACAACAATCATACTCACAACGGTTGTACCAAGCTTCAACATATAAGTGTCAAACCACTTGTACCACTTTCGGGGAGACTACTTCAACCCATATAGAGACTTCTTCAACTTGCCAACCAAGTGACTCTGTTCAGCTGCACTAAACCCTTCTAGTTGTATCATGTAAATTTTCTCATCTAGTTCACCGTGGAGAAATGTAGTCTTCACATCCATTTGTTCTAAGTGCATATCCTGGTTGGCTACCAAGGCAAGCACTGCCCTGATAGAAGTATGCCTCACCAATGAAGAGAAAATCTTATTGTAGTCGATCCCCTTCACAGAGACATCATTGGACAAGCAAAGTTGGACGAATGAAAGCACATTTTCATTAAACTCATCTATTGGTCATCAGTCATGGAAATTGGTTTCTTTGACTTGTCATCTAAAGTTTTCTTTTATACGCTTTAGATAAGAACGACCGTCATTTGGACTTATCAAATAGAAAAGTTATTCTTGCTATAAAACTTCTCGATGTCAAACTTAGTTGACATTTCAAAATTTACAATTAAATAAGAGCTCTGATACCACTTATTAAAAATATCAATGCTATATAAAAATGAGAGTACAACAAATCATCTTATAGTAATAAGTGGAAAGAATAATATTTACTTCGTTGAAATGGAAAAATTCGGGGGCAAAATAATTTTTTAAGAAAACCCTAAGGTACATATATAATTTATGATTAAGGCCACACAAAAACTATGTATATAGCTCTTCTATGTGTCTAGAATATAAAGATATGTAAAGAGAGATAAGGACAGGAAAGAATGAAGATAAAAAAAACTTAAAACTTTAAAGGGGAGGATAAGATATCTATAATTTATGATTATGGTGATAAAGAAACTATGTGTATAGCTCTTCTATGTGTCTCGAATATAAAGCTAGGTAAAGAGAGATCAAGGACAAGAAAGAATGAAGACCAAGAAAACTTAAAACTTTGAAAGGGGAAGATAACATATGTAGTTTTCATGTTCTTCTTGATGTTTTGGGAAGCAAAGGCCCTACCACGTTATTCAGTCCACATTGTACTCTTATCAGTCTTATGTTAAACGGTATTATAAGGAATTTGAGAGGACCCTAATATTTCTTTAATGTACTAAGGTACTATTCACAAGCTCTACTTAAAGGATAAGTGAAATAGATAGGATAATTTATAAAAAAAAATGAAGAAAAATCTTCTTCTTTTAGCTTCACCACGTTACAGAATGAATCTTGAACCTCCTTTTTAATTCGGATTAGATCCACGGTCATTTCATAAGTTGAGCCAACTTTAGACCATCAACCTATTCGGCTTGGGATGTTGGTTTGTAATGAGTCCCATGATCTAAGCTTAATAGGATTAGCCCCTCTAAAATACATTTTTTTTCACCATTTCCTTCTAAAAGCTAACTCTTAAACAAACACTAAATTGCAATCATCTATATCATTGAACATGATGAATGATTGAGATCATTATAGTCAATTAATGATTCTACATTATTAATTGATGGGTATTCTAAGTGTAAATGAAGAAACTCACATTAGAAAAAATGGATAAATTAAATAGCATACAAGTGGATGAACTTATAGACCTAATGCCTTAAGGTTTTGGGTTAAAATGTAGTATCAAACCTATTTATATGTTTCTTTCAATTAGCACATGAAGAAATATTGTAACTCATGGATAAATATACCCCAACACTAACTTTGTCTATATTTATGCACATTAGACTCTAAAGTATTAGTTGCACTTTAGAGGAGCATCTCCCAAACTTGTTCATACGTGGTTTTTATGTATGTGAAAATACATCATATTTAATTCTTATTTTACATGAAAAATCTTATCTAAATTTTTATTTTGATTAATCTTTGTTGCATATCACTTAGTTCAAATTAAACATGAGTTATATATTATTTTGTATAGATTTAATTAAAAGAGCTTCAGATAAAGATCAACACAATTAAAAATATGATTTGATAATAATGATCCATTTGCCACAAGATAAAAACAAAGTGAAGATAATTTAAGATTTAAATTGGATTTGACAAATCATATTAGCCAAGATAAATTTTTCAAATAAAACAAAGTTTATGATAAAGACTTAGCTTGATTTCTCTTATCATTTTGTATGAGTTAATCACTAAAATGCTTCCTATAAATAGACGCCTTGTGACCTCATATAAATGAATAATTTGAGTAAGCAAAACATAACTTAGCTCAGAATATGATTTATGTATCTTGTGAACAACTTTATTAGTTTCTGGATGAATGAGTTATGACCCTTGACAATTAGGTGGTGAGTTGTTATCTTTATCAAATTATTGTGGTTCATATGCTAGTAAAATTTACACGCGTGGATTCATTGGCCATATGTTCACATGTCTTAGGTGGATTTTGAAGTACTGATTGAAAAACCAACTATTGTACTTATAACATCTAAGCTTTCATCTTAGATCAAGATAATAGTTCTAGGATTCTGGAGGCTTTTATTGGGTTATCATTAAGATATTAGTAAGGAAACCAAGAGATCTAATTGGATCCAGAATCACGAGATTATGTACAATCTTCAATAAGATACATGTTTTGTATCTAGATAGAGAACTTGACCTTCAATTGAGTAGCTCACATCCACAAATTCATGGATGACTGATAACAAGAATTCACTAAAGTTAAGTAGTAACCTTATCCTAGAAACGATATGCTTATCTTAACTTCAATCTCATTTTTCTTTTGATTTATTTTAGGACTCTTTAGTTTATTCGATTCTTATCTCATTTTATATTTAAATTAAATCAAATAGTGCTTAAGCACAATTAAGTAAGGACAATGAAGAGATATCTCAACTCATGTGAGTAAGAATAATTTTATTACTTAGTGAGTAACCTTGCATTTTTTGTTTGAGCACACTATGTTCATATCATCATTATCACATCATTAAGTACTAGATTTTACATGATGATATACGACTCAAGACAATGGTATAAATGGATTTCATATTACAATATATGTTTTTTATAAGCAAAACATTTTAAAAAAGACGAGAGCAAACTAACAAGGTATGAACCCAAGTGCTCACACTTAATGTCTAATGGTTTTATCAATTAGGTGAAAGAAATTGTCTTAACCATCAATGAATTTTTAAAATGATGCAAATTTATAATTATAAATATCACATCCACATGTACTCTTTCTAACCCTTATTTGACACTGTCACACCCCACGTCTTTCCTTTAACCACTTCCTTTGAAGACTTTCTTTGTGTTCTTCCTCTGAACATTGCTCTACATCAATTGTGAGATGTCACACTTAATCAAGTTTTTGCTTTTTATTGAGACATTTATTCATTTATCCAAATGCTTTAACTTGTAATCTAGTTCTACTAATTTAAAAAAAAATTACTTACCTATTTTAATATATATTTTTACCCTATACGAATTGTACATTCATTTTAAAAATTATAGATATAGATAAAGTTTTTACATGTATAAATATAGATATTGTTTATAATATTTATTTCATTTGAGTTCATAATGATTTTGCACTTAAGATTACAAATTATCTTTGTCAAACTTTTATAGCAAAAGTCCTAATATTTTATGTATTTTTATAAATTATTTAATATTTATAACATGTATTTTTATGTACCTATAGACTTTAATGTGAGTAAGAAAATATTTATTTGAGATTTCAATTTCAACCTTTTATTATTGATGTCGTTAGTAATTCATGCTTGAAAACTATCAATCATCTCTGAATTAATTGCAACTTTGATGATACATTAAAAGTGAATGCATATAATTTGCTTGATTAAGTTATTCGTTTTATCTTAATTATTCTGGTTTAACTACTGTAGGAAAATCATTTTCATTAACGAACACAACCAAATAAACTTATATAGTAAAATAGAAGATAAATTTATTGTACGCAATATGATGATTTATATTGACATGTAAATATCTAAAAAGTTTACTCTTAATTTAATCATCGATGAATTGAAGTCTTTAACTAAGAGTAACACTTTAAACGAATGTACATTTTTATTTAATATTTTTAATTTTTAATTATTATTATTATTATTTAGAATTAACATGTTATTTTGAAACAATTATCTATTTTTCTTTATATTTTTTGTTATTCAATTAATCTTAATTACAAATTACAATTGAATATCATTGCCCCTCCTAAACTAAAGTTTAAGACCCACCACTGCTACGACCCCATCGCTAGCTACCACAACTACTACTAGGGTCAATACTACCACTAATGTCACAACCTCCAATTAACTATTGATGTCATTGTTGGGATGAAAATCTCCTATTTTCATTGGTGTAGCTAATAATATCTTAAACCAAACAAAATACATTATTTAATTGAGAAAAAAATTATAAAAATATAAGTTAATATTTTATATTAATATCATTAGATATGGACATGTAGACAAAATCTTAGATCATTTTCCTCCTTGTGCCATCACCACCTCCTCTCTTTTTGCCACCACTATTCCCAATGTTAACAAGACCTCCTTTTCACCTTCACAATGACCACACCACTTCCATCATCTCTGTTGGGAACAAACAAACAATCAAATAGTAAAGAGTATAGAGACAAGAGAATAACACAATAGATTTGGTAACGAGGTTCGGCCAATTATGCCTATGTCCCCTAGAGCTCGAGCGACTACCACTATATATTATTAGAGAATAAGGATTAGTGTTCTACTATTCTTCTCCTTGTTACATTAGGTTTACATAACATCAATATATATAGCCCTCTACCCCAACCCCTTTAC
>NW_017726244.1:0-210 GCF_001865875.1 Lupinus angustifolius | reverse complement strand
TCCATCTTCAGTGAATGTTCAACAAGCTCACGCAATGCCTGAACTTGTCCATGGTAACCGGTTTGGTTAACATATCAGCTGCATTTTCTGAAGTGTGAACCTTCTGCAATAGTATCTGCCCACAAGCTACCAACTCTCTGATCTTATGAAATCTCACATCAATATGTTTGGTCCTAGCATGATACACCTGATTCTTTGCCAAGAAGATAG
>NW_017726243.1:0-5462 GCF_001865875.1 Lupinus angustifolius | reverse complement strand
TCCACCTTGCTTAATGCCTAACTCATTTACTAGCCCCATAAGCCACATGGCTTCCTTAGAAGCTTCACCAGCTGCCACGTAATCTGCTTCAGTTGTGGACATAGCAACAACACACTGAACTGATGATCTCCACATAATTGGTCCACCTACAAGGGTGAAGACAAACTCTGTTGTGGACCTTCTATCATCCAAGTCTCCCGCATAGTCTGAATCAACATAACCAAAAACTGAAGGCTTACTCTGTTGGCTGCCAAACATGATACTGAGACCCTTCAAATATCTGAAAATCCATTTGACTGCTTCCCAATGTTGCTTCCCTGGTTTCGACATGTACTTGCATACTTGACTAACTGCTTGTGCCAAGTCCGGTCTAGTACAAACCATAGCATACATCAAGCAACCCACTGCACTGGCATATGGAACCTTTGACATGTATTTCTTCTCCTCATCTGTCTTTGGACACTGGTCTAGGGAAAGCTTGAAGTGATTTGCCAATGGAGTGCTCACTACTTTAGCATTGCTCATATCAAATCTCTCTAAGATCTTTCCAACATAGCTTTACTGGGATAACCATAATTTTCTAGCTCCCATATCCCTGTGAATCTCCATCATAAGAATCTTCCTAGCAGCCCCTAAATCTTTCATGTCAAACTCCTTACCTAGCATGACTTTCAGCTCATTGATATCACTCAAATGATTAGCAGCAATCAACATATCATCAACATAAAGTAACAGAAAAATAAACGAACCATCAAGGCTTCTCACATAAACACAACAATCATACTCACAGCGCTTATAACCAAGCTTAATATAAGTGTAAAACCGCTTGTACCATTGTCTGGGAGACTGCTTCAACCCATATAGAGACTTCTTCAACTTGCAAACCAAGTGACTCTGTCCAGCTGCACTGAACCCCTCTAGTTGTGTCATGTAAATTTTATCCTCTAATTCACCATGGAGAATGGCAGTCTTCACATCCATCTGTTCTAAGTGCATATCCCGACTGACTACCAAGGCAAGCACTACCCTGATAGAAGTGTGTCTCACTACTGCGGAGAAAATCTCATTTTTTGTCGATCCCCTTCTATTGTGAATACCCTTTTGCTACAAGACGAGCCTTGAACTTTTCCCCTTCTTTTTCTGATACTGCTAGCTTCCTCTTGTACACCCACTTGCACCCACTTGCACACTTGTCTGGGGGAAATGGAACAAGCTCCCAAGTTTGGTTCTTCTGTAAAGACTCCATCTCCTCCATCATGGCACCCATCCATTATTCTTTTTCCTGGTTGTTTGTAGCCTCTTGAAAGCTACATGGATCTCCTGAATTGATATGGAGAGCAACTGAAGCCATATCATCAAAGCCACATCTCTTTGGAGGTTTGATAGAACGTCTATCCCTGTCTCTAGCAAGTAGATACTCCTGCACACCTGAACTCTCTGCCTGAGAATCATCATGTTCTTGACTTGAACTAGTGCATGGTTCCTTGCCTTTATTCACCTGAACCATTTCATTCCTCACTGGAATCATATTTGAACCCAAAGTCTCTCCATTTGGCATGGGCACCTCTGTCAAAACTGACTGTTTCATCATGAAATCTTCATCAAACACTACATATGCTCAACGCCACCTTTCTGGAAACTAGATCCCAAAACTTGAACGCCTTAACACCTTTGGTATATCCAATGAAGATACACCTCTTTGACTTAGGATCAAGTTTAGTTCGTTCATCACTAGATACATGTACATAAGCAGGACAACCAAATATGCGTAACATATTATAATTGAATGGGTTACCTGTCCATACTTCTTCTGCAACTTTACCATCCAATGAAGCCCATGGTGATCTATTGATGACATAACATGCCATACTAAGTGCCTCTGCCCAAAATCCTTTGGAAAGTCCAGCATTCAGTCTCATACATCTGGCCCTCTCTGTAAGAGTTCTATTCATCCTCTCTGCAACACCATTCTGCTGAGGAGTCTTCTTCACTGAAAAGTGTCTCTGAATGCCATGTTCCTCACAGAATTTCTGAAACTGTGAGTTTTTGTACTCTGTGTCATTATCTTACCTCATGTATTTGATTTTCCTACCAGTTTGGTTCTCTACCTCTACCTTCCAAACTTTGAACTTGACAAAGACTTCTGACTTATGCTTCAGAAAATATACCCAGACCTTGCGAGAAAAGTCATCAACGAAAGTAACAAAATACCTAGAACCTCCTAGGGATGGTTCCTGAGTGGGTCCCCATACATCAGTGTGGACATAATCTAGAATGCGCATCAGTGTGGACATAATCTAGAATGCCTCAAGTCCAATGTTGGCCAGCCTTGAAACTAACTCGTGTTTGTTTTCCAAGCACACAATACTTGCACAAATCTAGCTTGCATTTGCTGACTCCCCTCAACAATCCTCTTTTGCATAGTTCTGTCATACCACGCACACTCATGTGTCCCAAACGCATGTGCCATAATTTTGTAGCACCATGGTCTGAATCTACTGAGATCTCTTCAGCCACTCCAGCAACTCCACCTACAACTGTTCTCCCTAACAACTTGTAAGTGTTCCCTGCAGTCCTTTTACCCTTCATCACAGTCAGAGCACCTTTGCATACTCGAAGAATATCACTGTCCCCATCAGCTCTATAGCTAAACCCTTTGGCCTGCAATGTCCCCAAAGAAACCAAATTCTTCTTCAAATCTGGTATGTGCCTAACCTCACATAACGTCTTCACTACACCATCATCCATCACAATTCTGAGTTCTCCCATACCAATAATTTCACATGCTTTATTATTTCCGAGATACACGAAACCAAAATTGCCTGCCCTGTATGTGGTGAACCATTCCCTGTTAGGCGTCATGTGGTGGGAACAACCAGTGTCAAGTATCCACTCATCTGTATTATGATTTGATGATACAGATAGTAGATCAACTTCACTATTGTAACCAGAGTCATCTTTCTGTGCAACATTTGCAGATGTAGATACCCCATCTTTCCCCACCGGCTTGCTAGGACTCCATTCATTGGGACAATCCTTTTTATAATGACCAGTCTGTTTGCACTTACAGCACTCTACTAGTGTTCTGCCCCTGGAATTTGGTCTTTTCCCTTTGGCAGGACCTCCTCTGCCTTGTCTCCTCCCACACGCTTGGCTCCCTTTCACATACAGACCATCACTCTGAGACCCTTTACCTATATTCTGTCTTCTTTGAGTGTGGGACAGAAGTGTAGATGTGATCTCATCCAGTTTGATTGAGCCTTTCCCGTACGTCAATGTTGTCACCAAGTGTTCATAGGAATTTGGCAAAGAACACAGTAATATTATTGCTTTGTCCTCATCATCAACCTTCACATCAAGTTTCTGCAAGTCATTGATCACTTGATTAAAACTGTTGAGATGTTGTTGCAAATCAGCACCTTCCTGCATCTTCAGGCCATAGAGTCTCTGTTTCAAATACAGGTTATTTGTTAGAGACTTGGACATGAACTGCTTATCTAATGTCTCCCATACCTCTGTTGGTGATGTTAGATCCATAACATGATACATCACCTCATCTGATAGACAGAGCCGTATGGTTCCCGCAGCCTTCTCCTTCAACTCTTCCCAATCCAGTTGATCCATACCCTCTGGTTTATTCTCACGCAGCACCTTTGATAGACCTTGTTGAACCAACACATCCTTAACCCTCCTTTGCCACAATCCAAAATTACTAGTTCCATCGAACTTCCCCACCTCGAATTTGGCACTTGGGTTAAAAGCCATATGATACCAATTGTTGGGAACAAGCGAACAATCAAATAGTAAAGAGTATAGAGACAAGAGAATAACACAAGAGATTTGGTAACGAGGTTCGGCCAATTGTGCCTACGTCCCCGGGAGCGTTGAGCGGCTACCACTATATATTATTAGAGAATAAGGATTAGTGTTTTACTATTCTTCTCCTTGTTACATTAGGTTTACATAACATCAATATATAGCCCTCTACCCCAACCCCTTTACATCAGCCCAAGCCCATAACTTGTATTGCTGTTATCTAGAGATATGAGTCATTGCACAACAACTAGTACTATAAACCTTCCAAAGAATCCATTAAGACATTCTAGAATCAAGCACATTGATATAACACACTCTTTAGGAAATCTACACAAGAATCTTCACCTTGGCGAATATAGGACTCTACCTTGTTCAATGTCTAATTCTCTTTAATTGCTCCCCCTACAACATAGACCTTCTAAGTATCATTGACTGTTATCAAGAGCCTATCTCTTCAAACTTATAGTGCAACTTCTCGTATCATTGTTGGTGCGTTGGTGCAGTGGTGCAGGGGAAGCGATCGTTGCGCAGTGTTGACCACAAGCAATCAAGTAAATGACATATGAGTAAATAGAAGAGAAGAAATAAAGGAATTTGTTAACGGGGTTCAGCCAATTGTACCTACATCCCCGGGAGCATTGAACGGCTACCACTATATATTATTAGAGAATAAGGATTAGTGTTTTACTATTCTTCTCCTTGTTACATTAGGTTTACATAACATTAATATATATAGCCCTTTACCCCAACCCTTTTACATCAACCCAAGCCCATAACTTGTATTGCTGTTATCTAGAGATATGAGTCATTGCACAACAATCTCCGACACCGCCACGACCATCTTCACATATGTCTTCTCTACCACTATTATTACCATCTTCACACCATCGTCATAACCTTCAGCACCACCGTTACCACTATCAAACAAATTTCATCTTAAAAAGGAAATTATAGCCTTAAACAATTGAAAGTACAAAATTATTTTAGTTTTTACTTTTAAAGGTTTTCTAGTTTCTTCCTTCATGTGTCTTTCAATCACAAATAAGTTGCGTGAAAACCTAATCATACGCTATACATTTTCTAAATATCAAACTAATAAAAGAAAAGAACAAATAATTAAAATTAGAAATATAATAATTTATTCAAGAAGTTTTTTTGAGTGAACAGAGTCTTCAACGGAAAAATGAAAATAAATCTCTTTTGAGGTCGAAAGAATACTAAGGTGAGTTTTGCCTTTCCCATACATGCTATAAATCAAATCTCTAACATAATAATTACGAAATCTAATAATCTACCCTGTATATTTAGCCTTGTTGAATAATTCAAATGCAATCTAGTAATTTTTTTAAATTAAAGTCATCAGTAACTAAATCTGGAAGTGTGTAAAATTAATTCTAAAATTTCATTATTAAAAAGCAAAAGGTAACTAGAAATTCAAAATGTTTGGAAAATGGAGAACAAAAGTATCAACACAAATGAAGGTCAATAGAATGATTGGACATTTCTGATTAGGGCTAACAATGAACCCAACAAATTCAACATTTATTTAAAATTCAACTCTTTATTTAATATGATAAATTGCTTCATGAATCAAACTACACCTCTCATTAGGTTTATGAGTTTGCCCGATCATATATATATATATA
>NW_017726242.1:0-6037 GCF_001865875.1 Lupinus angustifolius | reverse complement strand
TATATATATATATAAGGGAATAGCGGGTCCAGGTACCTATGGGTATGAATACCAAATTACCTGGACCTAGATCCATCCAATAGCGGGTCTTAAAATCTCGGGTCTCATTATCCACGGGTCCAAAAACACTGACCCAGACCCGACTTGTTGCGAGTATTTTTCATGGGTACCCATTGCCATCCCTACTAAAGTATGAGTAAATATTTCACATCTTAGGCTTAGTCGTTAATTTTAGGGAAATCTGATGGTATAGATCTACTCACTAATTCAAACCATTGGATTTGCCTAGAATTGATGACTAATATATGAAGTAAGTTGTTTAAACTTACTCTTAGAGTAAGTGGATCTTCTCATATATATATATATAAGGGAATAGCGGGTCCGGGTACCTATGGTTATGAATACCAAATTACCCGGACCTAGATCCATCCAATAGCGGGTCTTAAAATCTCGGGTCTCATTATCCACGGGTCCAAATACACTGACCCAGATCCGACTTGTTGCGAGTATTTTTCATGGGTACCCATTGCCATCCCTACTAAAGTATGAGTAAATATAAACTAGCAAATACTAACAAAATCAATGT
Source organism: Lupinus angustifolius (assembly GCF_001865875.1). Classification (NCBI taxonomy): domain Eukaryota; kingdom Viridiplantae; phylum Streptophyta; class Magnoliopsida; order Fabales; family Fabaceae; genus Lupinus; species Lupinus angustifolius. The sequence goes on along the minus strand of NW_017726242.1, from coordinate 5,451 downwards.
TTCATCTTCCCCTCTTTACTAAGGGTTTAGATAGACATAGAAGAGGAAACCATGATACAGATAATTTCACTATAATACTCCATACATAGTTGTTAATCCACATTATGTTGGCGCCTTAAAAATCTACACTAAGTTCTTCAACATTATCGTCTCACTCTTGTTTTCTCTAAGGTGTCCACAATTATGTCTTAGGTCTTCTACTTAAAGCAACATGACTTCATTGTATCCGTCTCAAATTCATATATCTATTCTAATTCCAAACTTAATCTACATTTTATCATTCTTTACTATTTTGGAATGTTGTGGCTTAATGGACCTTGGGACTATTGGAAGTAGGTTTACTTGGTTTAGAAGAGATAGGAGTGGTTGGAGTATTTCCAAGTGTTTAGATTTTACAGAAGCCTATGTTGAAAACCTCCTCAAACTCCATTCTGACCATTGTCCTCTCTTGGTTCATTGTGGGAGTAGGGGTGGTTGCTTGGTCCTTATCTAATGTTGATTATTATCACGTGGTCCTCTAGGCTTGGACTACAGTTGATAACAATGTGGATGATGGACTTGCCAAAGTCAAAGATGATTCTATGGTGTTTAGCAATAATGTGTTTGGAAACATTTTCCGGAGGGAAATGAGAATCTAAGCCAAAATTTGTGGTGTGCAACTCAAGTTGGAATCTTCGAATGATCCGGATCTAGTTAGACTCGAGGTTAAATTGAATAATAACACCAAAAATATTAGTGGATTCAGTTGTGTACTATATTCATCTCTTTAAGATGTTTCATGATGTGCAAAACATATGCAAACAATCTATCAACCATGATGCATGATAAAATTGGCCAAATCATTATATTAGATAACCATTGCACTCTTAAACCATTATAGAATTACACTCACAATATTGCATTAATAACCACTCAATAATATGATTAATGTCATATGTATAGCTACTCTTATGGCAATTAGGGAAGTAAGCGATTCCAGTTTAAACCGCGAAATTGATGGAACTAAATTGAACCAAACTGCAAAATATGGTTCAGTTCGGTTTCGCGGTTCGGTTCAGTTATTTTTTAAGGAACCATTTATGTTCGGTTCAGTTTATGGTTTTATAAATTTAGGAGTCGTTAGAACTGAACCGAACCACATATTAAAGAAATAGATATTAGAGAATGATGTATTATTGTTGTTTAAATTCTTCAACCAAATTTGTAGCTTAAATTATCAATTTTGTGTGAATTTTGGTATTATATATGTTACTAAATTGTTATTACTTGATGATTTGAAATATATCTTCCAACTTTTATAGTATTGAGTTTAAAACTAACATATACCATATATTGTTATACATGTATTATTATATGTGTTACTAATTGTGAATTGTAAGGCTATATATATGTGTGTGCGTAACTATTATACATTTTACTAATCGTGAGTTATATTATTAAATATATTACTAATAGATAAATATGTTACTAATTGTGGATTGTATTATTATATATGTAGTATTTAATTTTTTCTCCATAAATTACATAATTGTTATATATGTTACTAACAAATAATTATGAGTTTTAATTTTTTTACTCATCTATATATGATTCATAATTTGTTATAATAATAGTAGTAGTGTTTCTCCTTTTATGGACAAAAAAATATCTCTTGTATACATTTTGAACTTTGAATTGATGCAAAAAAATTAATAGGAAACACCGTAAAGTCGAACCATTCAAGAGCAGTTCGGTTCGGTTTGATTCCTATAATTAAATTTGTGGTTAATTGAGCGGAACCAAACCAGTGTTTGTGTTCAGTTTGGTCACTGAAATGTACCAAAAACTGAACCAAACTTTTACACCCCTAATAACAATTGCCACTCAAAAAACATGGCTACTGCCACTCAACTACGCAACTACTGCCACACAACAATGTGGCTACTTCCACTCAACAATGTAGCTAGTGACACTCAACAATGTGGCTACTGCCATTCAACAATGTGGTTACTATTATTAAAAATAAGGTTATTGTCCCTTAAAGATAGGGTCATTGTCCCTTAAACATGAGATTGTTGTCCCTCAAAGATAATAAGTTGTTCTAACTCAAAGATCCTAAGAACTATAAGAAAAGAAAGGAAAGAAGTTGTATGGACATTGTATTAGCATAAAAATATAGAGAAAAAAGTTGAGAAATGTCATTCAATTGGTGCATTTTTCTAAAAGAGGATGATGTTGTTGATAGAGTTTGGAATTTCTCATAGGATATTTTTTGGATTCACTCTAAAAATATAATCCACCCAATATAAAACTTTTTATTTTTCAATTTCACTCTATCTTCCAACTATATATCCCATAGGCTCGATCGTAGGTCCTCACATTTTTTAAAATGTTGATTATCATGCTTTTACTCTTCTTTGAATAGATGCTTTAATGTTATATGGACCTTTTTTTATCCTCTTTAGCATCAAACATGTATCCATGCATGTATTAGATAAAGTACTCCTAAAATCAATATATTAAATCTTCAGTCACATTTCTCATGTGTTTCTATTTGTTTCAACAAACTTGGGGCACAACTTTTTCAACGTGCCTTTATAGGATACTCTGATACAAGATCAAGTCACAACAGTAATTAATGATAGTAAATCTAGAAGAAGGAAATTAAAGGCTAAAATATTTCATTCCATGAGGTTGCTGTAGCAAGAATAACTATCTTAAATAGTAGAGTTTTTAGGGTTAAACCTAAATAGGCTAACATAGCAGGCCCAATACCTTAAAATAAAAACAGAAGATAAAATTATAGATTACTCTTCAACATAATCCATAATCCAATAAGGCTTCTTTCTAATACTAATGGGTCTTCTTTCTGGATCAATAACTGACCCTATATCATTGCCCATGTCTTCAAGAGAAACCTTATCTGCAAGGTTTGAGAAGTCAATATATGTACTTGTGTAATTAAGAGGCTGACAAGGAAAAGAGTTGTTGTAGTCGTGTGCATCAGTGAATAGTGACACGTCCGAATTGGAGGGTTGGATGGGAGTGTTGGAATTTTCACAAATTTGAATGGACGGTGGAGGCTTGTGGCGTGTTGGGGCATTAAAGTGCAATTTTCCCAAAGTCTGAGTGGAAGAAATGAATTGAGTTGTTTGGCTCAATACAATTTTGTCCACCTTATCCAATGCTCCAGAATGAAGCCCCACGATGGAAGGTGCAGATTGAGAGGGTTGTAGATCACGAGGATTTTGGGAGTGAAAAAGGTCATAAGAGTTACACTCTTCATTATTCTCATTACTCCTCTCTTTATTCCGCACACTCATTGCATTTTCTCTTCCTATTTCCACTGAATTCACCACTTCTCTTTCTCTCTTCTTGCTTTCAAAAATTATTTCTTCTTCCTTGGTGCTCAAACCCATTGGTTCGGTATGTTCATTAGAGAGTGTAGGAAGCTTCCCTTGATCCACGGTCCTGAGAGCACCACTATGGGTTCCTTTCTTGGTGGTGGCGAGGGGACTGACCGTGTCATTTTTCTGCATGGTTTCAACGGTGGCTTTGTTGCAGCATTGTGGTGGCTCCGTCATGGTGGTGAAGAGTTCCACCGAAAAAGCTCCCATTTTGACCGGTTTACCACCATAAAAGCGTCGGAGCAGTGATACGTGAAAAAGGTGGTGAACCCTTGTTGTCTTCGGCAGTTCCAGTTCATAAGCCATGGAGCCAATCCTTTGAATCATCATGAAAGGCCCGTAAAAGCACCGAGATAGTTTCTTAGACGAACGGCGAAATACCGATTGTTGGCGGTATGCTTGCAATCACAACAAGACCCACTCCCCAGGTTGAAAGGTAAGATCTTATCGTCCTGAATCCGCTTGAGTTTTCATGCGTTGTTGTGCATGTTGTAAATGTTGTTTTAAGTTGCTTAGAACCTGCTCTCTGTAATGCTTCCCTGATCTGTTTCTACATTGTTGTCCCTGGCAGATACGTCTTCAGATTTGGTAGGGCTCATCCATAAACTGCCTCAAACGACAATAGCTGAAAGGAGGAGTGGAAACTGGTGTTGTACTAGTACTCAGTCAGGGAGAGAAAAGAGAACAACTTCTTCAGATGGCCACCTACAAAACAGTGGAGATAATTCTGCAAACCGCAATTGGCTACTTCAGTCTGGTCTTCGGTTTAGGGATGATAAGCTGTATTGTAGTATAGAGAGGTGCCCAACAGTTCAAAGAGTTCCTTACAGAAGGAATTAAGAAAAATTTGGTCCTGATCCAAGACTATGGATTTTGGTACCCCATGGAGACGGCACACCTTATTAAGGAACCCGTGAGCAAGAGATTCAGCTGTGAATCGAGTGGGGAGAGCAATAAAATGGGCATATTACTGTATGTCCATTAGAGTTTGGTAGATGTGCATAAAATCCATTGAAAGTTATTCCCATACTTTTTCTGGGATGTGAAGTGACTGAAGTAACCCTTGATATTTCCGTGGCAGGTATTTATTATATTGGCAAGTCGCACAATGACGAACATAGTCCCTAACCTGCTTGGCTATACCTGGCCAATAGCAAGAGGCTGTGAGACGGGCCAAGGTGGCCTTCTAGCCTGAATATCCCGCAGTTGGTGTAGCATGGAACTCCTGGAGTAAAGTTTGCCTCATTTGCCCAATCTCATGTATAAATTTTTTGCCTTGATATAACAATAACTCATGATTGAATTGAAATTTTGTTTGCCATGACTGATCTGATTCATGTTTTGTAATAAATGACTGCCCTGTTGGTGAGGAGAAATATTGTCTGAGTTGATCAAGAATATCTGGAAATGGGGAGGAAACGACCCAAAAATGGGAAAAGCATCGCTATGACAGCGCGAGAGAGCATCGACAACCCGATTAGAGGTACATGTTCTATACTTAATTACATACTGAAATCCAATGAATTTTGTTGCCCATTTCTGTTATTCTGGAGTTTGAAATCCTTGGGTCATCAAGTGTTTCAGACTCTGTTGATTAGTGTAAATAGTACATTGCTTACCGATAAGATACTGGCGCTATTTCTTGACAGATTCGGTCACGACATACATCTCACTAACATATGCAGTGGCGTATTGCATGTTGTTTGTAACACCGTGAATTTTACGATATTCAATTATAAGATTTTATTAATATTTTTATTAATTATAATTTCGAAAATGAATTTCTGGGAATTTTCAGTAAAGAATTAGACGAAACTCTAGTTCAGTTTTAGTTTTGTAATTCTATTTCCAATTCGGTGGTAAATTTTCATGATTTTCGGAGACAGTCGGTTTCGGACCACTGTCAAGGTCAAATCTCACCCGTTACGGCTCAAAAAGTGGTTTTTGAGTTCCGTAACTCGGAATCGAATTCCGATCGCGCCGTTGGCTTCGTAATCACATTTAGACTCAAGATAGACCATGAGTTGGTCCATAACTATTTTCTAAAATATTTTCACTCGGAATG
>NW_017726241.1:0-514 GCF_001865875.1 Lupinus angustifolius | reverse complement strand
CCCGGATCTCCTAAACCATCTCAAAGGTTTTTGGAGTTAACTTGGGTTTTTAAGAAACCCAAGATTTTTATGTTTGAATGGTTTTGAATATATATGATTGTTCATGAAATGTGTTGAATATTGTATATGAATGTTGTTGGGTTCTTTTCTGGGTGCAGGTGTTTGAAAAAGCATGTTTAAATGTGTTTCGGTTGTAAAAAAGGGCAAAAGTTGGTATTCTGTCCAAGTCCATGTCGCTTGGGCAAGAAACTCTTGCCTGGGCGAGCACAGTCTCGCTTGGGCGAGGACTGGGCGAGGGGAAGTTTCAGTTCTGGAACTCCCTCGCCCGGGCGACAAAGCCTCGCTTGGGCGAGCAAGGGTCCCGCTTAGGCAAAAAAATCCCAGGATTTCGATGAAATTCTGGAACTCTCTCGCTTGGGCGAAAAAAAAACCCCAGGATTTTAATGAGTTTCTGGAACTCTCTCGCTTGAGCGAGAGAGGTCTCGCTTGGGCGAGAGAGGTCTCGCTTGGGCGA
>NW_017726240.1:0-410 GCF_001865875.1 Lupinus angustifolius | reverse complement strand
GGGACGGCACTGATTGGGGGGTGATTCGCCAACAGTGTCTTGAGGGAGAGTCTGGGTGAGACGAGTCCCTTGTATTCCTGGGGGGGGTACCCTGTTGGATCGGACAGTTCTCACAGGCCAAACTAGGCAATCCTGACAACCCTGGGATTGCATTCGAGATCGATGAGAGGGATGCCCAGGAAGTGTTTGTACGATCTAGGTCCGGGTAAGACTGTTCCTGAGGGAACCGATCGATCTATTTTTAATTCCTGGCGAGGATATGTTTTTTCGGGTGGTACAAAACGGCTTGGTACGGGACCTGTACTCTCGATTATTTCCGATTAGGATGTTGGATGGATATTGGTGTAAGGTGGATGATCATGACATATCATGCATACATTATCATTGTGGAAGTGAATTCCCACACGTGA
>NW_017726239.1:0-5152 GCF_001865875.1 Lupinus angustifolius | reverse complement strand
GGCCAACAACAACACCCACATTCGCGGCTATCACTTCACAATGTCCCCGGAGGGACAATGGGTCAGTGATGGGCACCGATACACTTACACAGGCCCCTGCGGTCTGTCGTTGCACTTGGAGTGCAACGTGTCATCGATGATGATCCCTCACCCCGACGCTTACATTGACGTTTCCTTCACATTACCGCCAACGGGACTGATGTCTCTAGGTGTAGGACTCCGACACCCACCAGTCAGGAGTGATGGCGCGGTTCCCTTCCACGGTCATAGGACGTGGGCAAATTGTTTGGATGCTCCGTCATCCAGCAGAGCCCAGAGGAGCCAGGTTCTTGGAGGAGGTCCTTGCAAGAAGACTCCGGGTCTGAGAATGTCATCCCCACCAAATTATGCCGCTGGGTAGTGGCATAACGAAGTGGAGGAAGAAGAGGAGGTCATTGAGCTCGTAAATGTGGAGAGTTCGGTGGAGGTGATCAACCTCGTGTCGGACTCAGAAGAGGATGAGGACCCGAGTGAGGGGTCCAACATTCCTGGAATCTTCTGAGTCAGCTTGTGGGCAAGTCGATGTCCCCTTTTTGTTTTGATGGGGACCAGGTTAAGTTATCATTCGATAATGATAAGTTGATTTTCCACATTCGAATTACTTAAAGTGATGTCCCGAAAAAGGAAGGTTTTAAAAAGGAAACAATTTTATACATCACCATTTCAAAAAAAAAAATTACCCATTTTTCCGCAATGTTTTTGAGAAGTATTTTTCGGGGCGTTACAATGTTGGACAACTTCTTGCTAAAGAATGCCAACAGATGGCCTTGCTGGGAGAGGACAACCCCAATTGCCATTGTCGATGCATAAGTCTCCACATCAAATGACTTGGAGAAATTAGGTAAAGGCCTCCTAAGCTAGAGACGACCATGTAAACTTCTATAATCTGAGTAAATCTGTGAGCGGAGCGGCTAGTGAGGCATATTGTTTGAAAAATTTCCAGTAAAACCCTGTGAGGCCCAAGAAACCCCTGAGTGTCATGAGGGAACGAGGCCTTGGCCAATCTATCGTGGCTTGTATTTTATCCGGGTCTGGTTTAACCTCATTGGATGAGATGATGTGGCCTAGATAACTGATTGATGAAACACCAAAAATACACTTTGACAACTTGGCATAAAACTGGTTAGAAACCAATGTTGCAAATGAACAAGGTGGTCAATTACACATGTACTGTAAATTAATATATCATCAAAGAATCCCAATACAAACCAACATAGGTGAGGCCGGAGTAGATCATTCATTGCGGCCTGAAAACTTGATGGCGCATTAGTCAGCCCAAACGGCATGACTAAGAACTCATAATGACCGTCAAAGGTGCTGAATGCAGTTTTATGTGTATCCTCAGTGTACACCCGAAATTGATGATATCCGGACCTTAAGTCAATTTTTGAAAAAATAGTGTCACCTTGTAATTCATCTAGTAATTCGTCAATTGTGGGAATAAAGAATCGATCCCAAAAAGTAATAGCACTAAGGACACGATAGTCAACGCAAAATCACCATGTGCCATCTTTCTTCTTGATCAGGAGTACAAGAGAAAAAAATGGACTTGTACTAGGTGCATTAATTCCCTCATGAAGCATGTCTTGAATCATTTTGGCCATTGAGGGTTCACAAGTGTTTGTCATATTACCCTGGAGGGTAATGGTGGTGTCACCAACCTTGAAAGACATCAATGGAATTGCAAAGTCTGAGGTAACAGGTCCCAATGTCCGTAACCATTCAATGCCCAAGACTTCATCCACTCCCTTAATAAGAAGTAAGTAGAATGGAATATGAAAAAGCTGATTCTGTAGCACAATTGGGATATTAGAACATAACATTGTACAATATATGTGGGCACCATTGCCCACCATCACCGGAAATTGCGGTGTAGGTGAAATTTCCAATTGTAAATAGTGGGCCAATCTTTGTTGCAGAACATTGTGTGAACTGCCAGTATCAACTAAAACAGTAATTAGGTGCCCAGAAATTGTGCCAATAAACCTTAGTGTTTTGGGGGATGGTTGGCCTTCAAGAGCTTGTTCGGAAAGTTGAAAGTGAATAAGCTCTTGGGGAGGTAGCATGGCCTCTTCGTCTGTGTTATCTAAGGGTGATAATTGGTCCTCAAGTTTAGTAGGGAAATCATTGACTAGTAATAGTAAGATTTTTTTTTGTTGACAACAGTGTCCTGCATAAAATTTCTCATCACAATCATAGCTTAGACCTTGGGAACGTCGCTCTTGCATTTGACCAAGTGTTAGTCGACGAAAAGGCAAAGTTGGTGGAATGGTAGGGTTTGGATGTGTTTGAGGTTGGACAGTTTGTGGTCTCAAATAGGTAGTGTGGTTGGGTTGTAGAATCTGCCTAGAGAGGGCCAGTTTGGTGTCTTTAATTTTTGATTCTACTAATTTAGCTAAGCCCAATGCCTCAGCAATGTAAGTTGGTCTTCAAACAGCTAGTTCTCTTCAAATCTCAGTGTTAAGACCAGATAGGAAACAATTGAGAATTACCTCTGGTGAGAGCCCCTAGACTCTGTTGCATATTTTCTAGAATTGTTGTTGGAATTCTGCCACAGTTTCGGTCTGGCGGAGTTTGAACAAATTTGCCTGATGGTTTTCATAACACGTTGGGCTAAAACGTATTTCCAATGAGCGAGTAAAACTTTCCCAATCAGTGAAGGTGGTGATATAAAATGCCCATTTGAACCAGCTAAGTGCCTCCCCTTTCATGTAAAATGAAATGACATGTAATCTTTGATTTAGGGGAACTTGATACAGTTGGAAAAGCCAATCCAATGGCTCCGAGCCATCGAAATGAATGAGTTGCAACTTGAGGGTTCTTGGCTGTTGTGGGGTTGGCAAAGGATTGTGGGGTGGGGGCCAAATGGAACGTATGGGGAGAAAATGGTGGCACCAGTGAGTGTGTATAGGTGGGGAAAGTTGTGTGGTTTGTAGTATGGTTTAAGTTAGGTGAGAGGATAGGGTGTGTAGAGTGAGTGGGTGTGGGTGGGGCTAGTTTTGGAGGCGGAGGGTTTGAGAGGGATAGTCTTGGTGGGTTGGGTGTATGAAGGGTTGGATCTGGTGGTTGTGGTAGTTGGACAATAATAGTGGTCAGCTTATCAGTAATAGAACGGAGAGCCTCGGCAATTGCTTAATGTCTAGAATCTTGTTGATCCTGTTTTCTTTCAACTTTTCTGAAAATATTTGCAGTAAAGATTCATCAATGTCTTTGTTTGCTTGTTTAGGAGGCGTCGTTCAATAATGAATGCACCAATTGATACAAGATCAAGTCACAGCAGTAATTAATGTTAGTAAATCTAGAAGAAGGAAATTAAAAGCTAAAATATTTCATTCCATGAGGTTGCTGCAGCAATAACAACCTTAAATAGTAGAGTTTTTAGGGTTAAACATAAATGGGCTAACATAGCAAGCCCGATACCTTAAAATAAAAAACAGAAGATAAAATTATAGATTACTCTTTGACATAATCTATAATCCAATAAAGCTTCATTTTAATATGAATGGGTCTGCTTTCTGGTTCAATAATCGACCCTCTATCAAACTCAAAATGGGTTATTGTGTTATGATATTATTGCCATAACCAATCACAAATTTGTCATCTTTTCAATTGATTTGTTAAAAATAAGCATATTAGGTTGGTTGCTTAGATACTAGGTGGTTCCTCATAAGTTGGTGTATGTTTAAAATGGAGATCACATGTACTCATTCTTAATCTATATTGTGTCATCATCTAATTAGAAAGTATTACTTGACTAAATAGAAAAGTCATAAAAATAAAAAATAATATTTTTATATTATTTTGTAAAATTTGATTGACTAGAAATATTATAGATAAAATTATTTTGAGACAGAAGATCTTGGTTGACATGTTTCTTAGTGTTACATAGAGGTGGCAATTGGGTGGATTTGGATGGATATGGACTTGGATCATAATGGATGGATGTAAAGTTATCCACAAATTCATATAAATCCATAAAATCAAATTTCTAAACTATCCAATCCATCAATATCCATTGGATTTCAATCCATCTATTGCATCCATATATCTATTTTAATAGATTGGATGGATGAATGGATATCTAATACATTTTTTAAATTTTGAACCAAAGCATTTTTTGAAGTAAAAAAATCGTTTCAAATATTATTATTTAACTAAGCATTTTTAAAAATAAATTTAAAAAAAAACATTTGTAAAAAGTTTTTTAAAAAACACTTTTAAAAAATCTCAGTATTTAAATTTACATGTGAAAGCTCTGAAATGCAATAGTGTGGGTGAGATCAGAGATACTGTATTATTCAATCATGCATTTTTTCTTGTGGTCAATGTTTATACCAATCCTAATGGAGTCTTTTTGAAAGAATGCTTTGATACAAATGAAAATATTGTTGAAGGAATCATTTTGTTTGGAATAGAGTAGTTTATTTCACTAGTATCAAAACGGTTCGTACTAACCAGTTCAACCGGTGAATCGTTCTTAATACCGCTATGATACAAAATTTATTTTGGCCATGCAATTATATTGGTAAAAACTGGTCACACCGACTGGTTTTAATTGAACCGTACCGGTCATACCGACTACTTCATTTAATTTTTTTTTAATAAAAATGATTTATTTTACCAAAATATTTATATAGATGATCAAACACACAATTATTACATTTTTTATACATCTAAAACATGAACTACTATATATTTTTAATCAGTGGTATGAATAAAAATAATTATTGTCTTCTTTATTGATTTTTCAACATTAATATTAGTATAAAGTATATGAATATTTAACTTCACCGGTATGCAGTTTAATAGTGAACCACTAGTTGAACCACCATACTACTATATTAGTACTTTGGCTGGTGCGATACTAATAACATTTGTTTATATTTTGCATGTTGGGTTTGCATGTTGCTTTATGGGAAAGAAATATTTTTGTTTTTATTTTTTGGATGGATTGGATATCCGTCCAAACAATGTTGATAAAACTGTACCGTACCGGTCTGTTCAACCGAAAAACCAGTGAACCGAACCCCTTATGGGTACGGGATGGTTGTTGTACCGGGTATGTAGTTGATTCGGTGAAAACCAACCGGTATTCCTCAAAATCGGTGAGCCG
>NW_017726238.1:0-11585 GCF_001865875.1 Lupinus angustifolius | reverse complement strand
AACGAGTTGCCACTATTCTGGCATGGTATGGTTTTGATGAAGTTTTAGATTTGAAGAATTTGGAGAGTGGGAGAGGGAGAATAAAAAATGAGATAAAAGGGAAAGAAGTTGTTTGGAAAACAAAGTTAGAAAATATGGGAGAGAGACGGTTGGGGAAAGGATAAAGTGAGAGAGAAGGTTATAGTGTTCGACACGTGGAGGGTTTTGATTGGAGGAAATAGATTTATTTGTTATCCTCTTGATTTCATTTGGATAAAGATTAAATTATATATTGTGTTTGATTTGGTTTTGATAGAATTGGTGAAAAAACAATGTTATCATATTACAATATTACCATTTTTTATCTAAGTTATCCATACATTGTAAGAAATTAATAAATAAAATAAAATAAAAATGTGTATATATTATATATAGTAATAATATAAAAAAAAATTAAAATATGAGAAAATGTATGTACTTATAGTGCAAAAAATTATATATTGTTAGTATATTATCTACCATATTACAAGTTTATATATATAAATATAAGCAGATATTTCTGGTTTAAACGGCATGCGATTTAATTATTGAACCACCGGTTGAACCACTGTACCACTATACCAGTACCCTGAATGGTTTGATAACTGGTACGATTTTAATAACACTGCATCTAAATGGATGTACCCATGGATATTCATTGGATATAATGGATGGATTTGAATCCATCCATTATCAACACTATTCATTGGATTATATCCATTTAAATCCATTAATTCTAATAGATGGATTTAACTTGGATGGATTATGGATTTAACTTATTTTTATTTATATATATATATTGCCAAGCCTTTTATATATAATTATATAACATCATATATTTTTTTAATAAAATATTTGAAATATTAACATATGATATGTGAAATAGTCAAAAGTAATACAAGAAAAAGGTTGGATTATTTTTTCTAAATTTCTATAAGTTAAAACTTTGGACATATTAAAAATGATTTAAACAATAGTTTAAAATTCAAACGGTCGACTCGACTATTTTCAGAAGAATATATTTTCACATGTTTAACTCATCTTAATGAAAATATATTTAAAAAAAAATACTTGGTATCTTAATGCAAAATCGGTTAAAAAAACAAGTATAAAAGCTTAAATAAAATGTATTAAAATAAAGAATATTTACCTAGATTCGTATTGGTTCACCCAATATCATAGGTTACATCTATGTGTGGCAAGTGGATGGGTGAATTTGGATCCTAATGGATGAATGGGTGGAAAGTCATCCACCAATCCATATAAATTCATTTAAATCATATTTTAAATTATTCAATTCATTCATTTTCAAACTTAATGGATGAATCTCAATCTATTCATGACTCCATTTTCATGGATTATAATGGATGTATATCCAACCCATTTGATTTTTAATTGTAACTAAAAATATTTTTAAAGAAAATCATTATTTTAAAAATCATTATTTCATAAAACATATTTTAAAATTAGATTTTTAAGAAAATCACTTTTGAAAACCATTTTAAAAATAATTTTTTTGAAAGTATTTTAAACTTTTTAGAAAGTGTTTTTTTCTTTTAAAAAAGTTAGTGTTTTTTCTTCAATATTTCATAAGTATGTGACGTTTAACGTTATATGTGTAACCTTTTTAACATATATTTATATATTTTATATATTTAAGAACAAATTTTTAATATTAACTATATTTATATGTCCTATAATATATCTCAATTTAATAAGAAATTCAAAGTGGGAGTGAGAAGCACTATAAGAAAGTGATAATTGAGATAGTAAATGAAATTGAAAAGCAAAGAACGCTATTTTTGACGTTTGTTTTTGGGTTGATTGGATATGTATCTAAATGAAAATATTCACGAATATCCATTGGATATAATGGATAAATTTGAATCCATCTATTACTAAATTTATCTATTGGATTATATCCATTTAAATTCATTAGCTCTAATGGATTAGTTTGGATGAATTTAATTTTTTGGATTTAGATGGATTGTGGATAATTTTGTCACTTCTAGTTACTATCTAGTTTTCTATCATATTAAGAGTTCACCATAATCCAACACTAATTAAAGAAACAAGTTTTGTTTTTATACCTAATATCTCCAAGCTCAACAACTCGAGTTTTTGTTTCACACCTACTTGGCCATGCTCAATACTAAACAATAGTTTGTGTTAAAAATATTTTACGACTTGCAAGTCTCTCAATCACACTTACAAAATTGAATAAATATGAAAGATATAGAGTGCGAATTTAATAGAAAATCTTTAATTTAGTTCATTGATGTTTAATAAGAGAATAATATAGAATATTTGAAATAAATGAGAACTTTGAATGTGTTTCAAATTATTCTCTCGTGTCCACTATTGTTGTATATTTGTTCTTCAATGCTGAAACTATTTATAGGTAAGTTAATTAATGTAGTTGTTACTTTAGTCATTCAAAATTTGTTGGAACTTCTTGAAATAAATATTTGTTGAGACTTGTCTTATCTTCAACTTGATTTTTTCTTGTGCTTATACAACGATAGTAATGTGTCTAGCCATTCTATGTTGAGCATTTAATATGTCATGGTGTTTGAAGGAGTATGATGCAAGGGAGAGAATGTTTGTTGTGTGCAGTAGTATCCAAAAGTGGTGTTCAATAGGCTTCTTTAGTTCTTGCAGTAATAAAGTGTTTTTTGTTTTCTGCAAAACTGGATAGACTAAATGATCTTTGTCCACTTTATAATTCCTTTCTCCCTTTTCAATTTTGAATTCAATCAAGTCTTCAAAAATGTTGACGTGACGTTTACTTCATCTTGATAGAACTTGGTTGATTTTTTAGTAGAGTAAATTATACTGACACCCTCTGAGTTTTAATGAAATTACACAAACTACCTCTTACTTTTTTACACCTACACAAACCTCCCCTAATTTTTATACTTTCATTACACGGACTACCCCTACATAAGAAATAAGTGTAATCTTTTAAACAAAAAATGTGATAAATACAATTAAGTTAAATAAAACATGATATAGATATATGTAGAGACAAATCCAAATAATATATGAGTCAATATTTCTTTATTATTTTTGGTTGATTACACTATATTATAAGAGCGATTTAAACAATATTTCTTTAGAATTGTTGATGCATTTTATAATAAAAATAATAAAGATACATTGATTTGTATAGTATTTAGACTTGTCTACACAATATATCATATTTTGTTTAACTTAATTGCATTTATCACATTTTTTTGTTAAAAAAATTACAATCATTTATTATGTAGGGGTGGTCAGTGTAATGAAAGTATAAAAACAAAAATAATAAAGAAATATTGACTCATATATTATTTGGATTTGTCTCTACATATATCTATATCATGTTTTATTTAACTTAATTGTATTTATCACATTTTTTGTTTAAAAGATTACACTTATTTCTTATGTAGGGGTAGTCCGTGTAATGAAAGTATAAAAATTAGGGGAGGTTTGTGTAGGTGTAAAAAATTGAGGGGTAGTTTGTGTAATTTCATTAAAACTCAGGGGGTATCAGTGTAATTTACTCTTTTTATTATGAACTTTGTTGATGTGTCACACCCATGTGTGAGTAAGAATATTCTAGTTTAATGATAAGATCAATATTGAGATCCAAACAAGTCTTATACATACACGAGTCTTGAACATAGACAAATCAATTTTTAGACAATTCTAAAAATAGACTTCTATCATTGTTTAGAGATATATAAGTGATTACAAAAATAATGTTTTACCTATTTAATAGAGGTGACAAAATTATTCATAACCCACAATCCATCCATTAATACATCCAAATCCATCCGTTAGAGCTAATGGATTTAAATGGATATAATCCAATGGATAGTGTTGATAATGGATGGATTCAAATCCATCTATTATATTTAATGCATATATATGGGTATATCCATTTGGATGGATATCCAATCCATCCAAATAAATAAATAAAATATTTTTCCCATAAAGCAACATGAAGGCCCAACTTTGCTATGCAAACTCAATGTGTAAAATATAAACTAATGTTATTAATACCATACCGATCATTAAAACGGTCAGGGTAGTGATATATTGTTATGGTGTTTCAACTAGTGGTTCACTGTTAAACTACATATCGGTGAAGTTAGATTTTCATATATTTTATATTAATATTAATGTTGAAAAATCACTCAAGAAGACAATAACTATTTTTATTTACACCACTTAAAATGTTTGTTGTATACCATATTTTAGATGTATAAAAAATATAGTAGTTGTGTGTTTAATCATTTATACACATATTTTGATAAAAATAAATCATTTTCATTAAAAAAAATTAAATGAAACCAACCGGTATGACTTGTATGATTCAATTGAAAACTGGTCGATATGACAGGTACGGTTCAACTGAAAACCGGCCGGTATGTCCAGTTTTTACCAGTTTAATTGCATGACCGTTATAAATGTTGCATCGTAGCAGTAGTAAGACTGATTCACTAGATTACTGGTTGAACCAACCAACACGAACCAGTTTTGATATTAGTGATATAAACAACTCTTTTCCTAATAAAAGGATTCCTTCAACAATATTATCATTTTTATCAAAGTGCTCTGTCAAAAAGTTTAAATAAGGAATGATATAACATTTTGTATTATGATTTAGCACAAGAAAAAATGCATGATTGCATAATACAGTATATCTGACCTCACCTATATTGTTGCCTTTTAGAGTTTTCATGTGTAAATTTAAATACTGAGATTTTTTTTTAAAAGTGTTTTTAAAAAACACATTTTAAAAATGTTTTTAAAATTGATTTTTAAAAATCTTTATTAAATAATAATTTTTAAAATGATTTTTATCCTTCAAAAAATGAATTGGATATTCATTCATCCAATCCATTAAAATAGATATATGGATGAAATAGATGAATTGAAATTCATTGGATATGAATGGATTGTATAGTTTTGAAATGTGATTTTATGGATTTATATGGATTGATGGATGAGTTTCCATCCATCCATTATGATCCAAATCTATATGCATGTTCATATCCATATCCATCACAACCATCCAATTGTCACCCCTACTATTTAAATATCTTGGTGTACTTGCCTTACTTTCTACATGCTTCAAGTGAATAGATTAAAACATTTACACAATTTAATATAATTTTACTTAACTTATTTAGAACACTGAAAGCCTTTATGATTAACACTTCAAATGTGGGATCTCAACAATGTGCCATAGTGGGAGTGGGAAGTAATTATGGCAAGATTCATTTGAGTCATAAGCAATAGTCTTGAAATTAAATAACTCAAGTTTAACACTATGCTTAAAAATGAAAGTCATATTACATGTAACACTCAAGTTTTAAAGTAAAACTCAATTAATAAGATTATGGGTGAGGATACCCTTAGGAAATTATCAACAATCTCATTTGTAAAGGTAAATTATTTTTATTTCTTATATAGTATATAGAAATAGATCTCAAGCAAAGCAATTCAAATAATATTTAAATACTTTTAATATTAAATTAGAAGCAATATTATTTAAAAAATAAAAATTTATGCTTTTTTTATCTAATTATTGGTTTTCAAATGCTAGATTAAACTTTGATTAATTAAAGTTGTGAATACTTATAAGGAGATCATGCTTTCTTATATTCACCAAACGTTACCTAAAATTACTCAAATGAATTATTTATAGCATATATTTTATTCAAATGATGAATTTTATATATGTTTAAAATGGAAATTAAAGTGGTAAAAATGTATTTATTTTAATATATTTTTTTAATGTTATTGAAATATATAGAGTATAGTTTATACATCAATGATTTAAACTTTCTACACTCTTATTATGTTAGTTAAAATTTATGAATGTTATTAAAATCGGACCAGTTATCAAACTAGTCACGGTAGTCGTTTACTGATTTAGTGATTCAACATGTGATTCAATAATTAAACTGCATGCCGGTTAAACTGGACATATATGCTTCGATATATATAATCATGTAACATTTTTTTCTAATATGTAATATTCAAATTTATAATTCATATTCATAGTGTATTAAGAATTCTCATAAACAAACAACTCAATCTACAAAATATATTATATATTTGAAATCAAGAAAGAATTATAAATGTTTCTTCGATATAAATTAATTGTTTCTAAACATATTATAAGTTTTCTTTTTACCAAAGATTCTTATTTTTATTTCTCTGGCTCAGTACAAAAAGAAAAGTAGAAAACACTAATGAAATGTTTAACTTTTCCCATTCTATTTTATCTTTTCGTTTCCCTAGAATTTGTCCACTTTCATTTCTGAATAATGTGCCAACCTTTCATATTCTATTCTACTTCCCTCTTTCCCAACCTCTCTCTAATTATCTCTCTAAAAAAAATACTCCTTCCATTGTTAACCTTATTGTTAAGGTTTCGGGTGAAACCAGACAGTTTTGGGACAAAAATGGCTGAGAAACAATGGAGACGTGACAGAGGATGGATCTATGAAATGATGAAGATGTGTATGGATACACGACGAAGACTTGACGACATATGGATTTGTGAGACAGAGAAGGAAAAAGAAGAAAACGTGAAGAAAAAAGAGGATTTTTGAAGAAGAAATGTGTGAAAGGCTATGGCCTTTTTTTGTGGGGAATATGTCTGGAAAAAAGTCATTGTCTTGGCTAGAACTGTACAAAAATGTTTTGTGCATGAACCAGTCGGTTCAATAACTACTTGACTGGTTCTCCGGTTTCAACCAAAACTGTTTGGTTTGGTCTAGTTTTAACCAGTTCTAATGCTCATCTGGTCCGAAGATTGTGCCACGTCGGGTAGGGCTCCCGTTCGCCTGTTTTCCGGTCGAACCGGCTGATCCAATTTTAATATTATTGCAATTTATATGTTAATCGTTATTGGTTATTAAATAATGTATTAAACATAAACATTTTATAAATATAAATATTAATGTATTTATTTTAATTTAGTTATTTAATATTATTTAAGTTTAAAAAATATTCAACGCTTAATGTAATTTTGCTAACATTAGTACTATATCATTTACAATGTGTTAATCATTACTAATTCTTAAATAATAAAAATAGTTCACATAAATAATAAAAAATCATCGATTGTGTGAATATCTATACTATTCTATAAATCCAAAATTCTTTTTAACTACCATGGAGTAATTTTCTAATTCCAATTTTGCCCTTATTATAAGCTAACCTCCTTCCAAACTTTTATTCCCAAATTTAAAACTACTTCTCTAATGTTGAAATTGCATTTTCTTTCCCCACAATAACAAACTCATTTAACACATCTTCTCTCCCATTAGAAAAAATCATTCATTGAATGACAAACATTATCTCAATCCAATGTGTCTTCTCTAAAACCACCACAAAATGCCATGGAACCTTCGTTGAGTCCCTCACTGTTGAGAAAAAATTACCGGGATAGTGTAGTTTGACTACACTATCCCAGCTTTGGTGCACCTTTTCAATTAATTACGGGATTGGGGTAGATTTTAGTGGATCTCGTGGACCAGATCCACGACTTTGGCAAAGTCATGGACCCCATCCACGATTTCCCTGGAAAGTCGTGGACTACATCCATGATTTCCCTGCAATGTGTCAGGTCCCTGTAAGTTGTGGACCACATGCACGACTTTCATGGCAATGTCGTGGATAAGGTCCACGAGATCCATGCAATATCGTGGACCTCGTACACGATTTCCAAGCTCTATATATATTTCCCACCCCGAGTGTAAAACCACACTGAAGGAAGAATTGAACTGTATAAAAAAATTGCATCATACTGGAATTGAAGAACTCTGCATATTTAAGGTAACTTCTAATTGTTTAAATTTTTTTATATCTTTTATTTTATATATAATTTTACGTGTTACATTTGTTTAAATGTAAATATGTTTATTTTTTTACTCTATTTTATATGTAGATGGCAATTATTAGAGATATTGTTAGTGATTTTAGTGATGAGGAGGACATTGAGCTTTATGATGACGAGGATGATGATGTTCAAATTACCACACATGAAGCAGTTAGCGTAACATATCATAATTCTTCATCTTTTTTCGTTAACATTGATCATCAATCTGGACAAGATTTTCCATATAGAAGTACTAACATAAGTAATGATATAGATAATGAGTTATTTGTTGGTATGCAATTTGAATCAAAGGAGGCAACAATAAATGCGGTAAAACATTTTCATATTAGAAATTCTGTTGATTACGTTGTGGATGAGTCTAGGCCAGATAGATATGTTGTAAAATGTAAATATTATGGTGTTGGGTGTGATTGGAGACTTCGAGCATCAAAAAGTTTGAAGCGTGATATTTGGGAGATTAGAAAAATTAGTGGAAGACACACTTGTGTATCCACTAATATTTCACAAGATCACACGAAGTTGAACTCATCTTTCATCGCAAACTGCATTGTGCAACTAGTATCAGAAGATCCTGGTATACCAATCAAAGCATTAGTCAAGGAAGTGGTAACTCGTTTCGGTTATACAGTGACATATAGGAGGGCTTGGACTGCTAAACAAATAGCAATGACCCAAATTTATGGTGATTGGGAGGAATCATACAAGGAGTTACCTCGTTGGTTGAATGCTGTTCAATATTATGCACCAGGTACAATTGTAAGATATTCAGCATCTAACCTTGATGAACATAATACTTTAGTTATTGATAGGGTGTTTTGGGCTTTCAAGCCGTGCATTGAAGGATTCGGTTTTTGCAAACCAATCCTTCAAGTTGATGGGACGTTTTTGACTGAAAAATATACTGGAACTTTGTTAATAGCTAGTTCCCAAGATGGTAATAGACGTATATTTCCAGTAGCATTTGATGGTTTTTCTACAATCTTCGGACATATGTTACCCCACAACCAAATATTTGCATTATATCAGATAGGGGTACAGGTTTATTAGGTGCATTACGTACTGAGCTCCCTCAATGGTGTGATGGTCATTCTGTATATTGCATCCGCCATGTTGCTAGCAATTTCAACAAGGAGTTCAGAGATAATGATCTGAAAGAAAAAGTCATTGAAATGGGTTAGTGTTGAAATGAATGTCAATTATTTGAAACTTTTGTATGTTGGATTTTTGTGAATATTTTTGTACTTGTTGTAGGCTATGAATTGATGCGGCCAAGATTTGAGAGAATGCTTGCTGTATTACGTCAAAAAAACTCTAAGGAGGCAGCGTGGTTAGATAAAATCCCAAAAGAAAAATGCACGCAATCATATGTTACGGCCATATGACGACGAATTTGGCTGAATGTGTAAATGCGGTTCTGAAAGGAGCAAGGGCCTTGCCCATTACTGCACTTGTTAGAGCAACATATCATAGACTGAACTCCTGGTTTCTACACCATAGAAATGAAGCAAATAACATGATCAGGGCGGGTCATGTTTATTGCGAAGAATTGAGTAAGGTGATTAATGAAAATAATCGAAAAGCTACTAGCCATATTGTACGAAATTTTTCGAGGGATTCAGGAGTGTCGGAAGTCGAAGTTGCTAGTACCGGTGGTAGTCGATACGCAAGAGTATACACAGTTAGATTAATGGACAACTGGTGTGATTGTGGGGAATTTCAATCACTTAGATTGCCATGTTCACATGTTATTGCTACTTGTGCATCATTGAACTTAGACTATGGCCAATTTATATCACCGATTTATAGGTTAGAGAACTTACAGAAGGTTTATGGACATGAGTTTCAACCCATTGCAAATGAAGAATATTGGCCTTCTTACTTAGGTCCAACGTTCATTCCTAATCCCCTTATGCGTAGGAACCGTACTGGAAGACCAAAAACTACACGTATACACAATGAAATGGATGATTCTCAGTCCCAACAAAGTAAAAAATGTGGGTGGTGTAGGAGTGAAGGACACAATAGGAAGAAATGCCCTTTTAGAAGTACCGAAGTTGGACAAAGTTCAAGGCAAAACTAAGTGATGTAATATCCCACTTTTGTGTGATTTTGAAATTTGTAAAGATGTGCAATGATGTGTAATTATTTGTAATTTTTGTAATTTTATAATATGTGTAATACAAATTTTTGTAATTTTATAATATGTCTAATACAATTGTGTACATATCCATTAACACATCAATTTAATATACACTTTCTAAATATTATTCATTAACACACATCAATTTAAAATACACTTTCTAAATACAATCCATTAACTCATCAATTTAATACACACTTTCTAAATATAATCCATTAACACATCAATTTAATATAAACTTTCTAAATATAATTCATTAATACATCAATTTAAAATACACTTTCTAAATATAATCCATTCAAATGAATTTCAAAATTTCAAAATAAATTCGGAACTACAAATTCAAATTTCAAAAAAAAACACAACACATAAATACATCAATAAATACGAATTAAAAAAAACGGAAAAACAGAAAATTTAATGAATTGATCCCTACCCCACCTTCATTTTCACACCTCACACCAAGCTATCCGAAATTCCTAAATTCCTACTTTCTCTTATTTCCCGAAAATTCTTCTCAAAAAATGGAATATATTGGTCCAGGTCCAATTAACCCCTCCCTTCTCACCCTACAAAAAAATAATGTATCCACCAACATTTGGAATGGTGGAGAAGTGACTTTTCGAGCAAGGTACAATTTTTGGCAAAAGTTACCTTCTGCACCCGTGTTAGAAGTTATTCGTAACACGGAATTTGGGCATATACTCGATATTGGAACAATCGAAATCAACAACCATCTCATTACGACATTAGTTGAGAGATGGAGGCCGGAGACTCACACCTTCCATCTACCTGTTGGCGAGTGCACAGTAACTCTTGAAGATGTCGCATACCAACTTGGTTTGCCAATAAATGGAGCTCCTGTTACTGGCGTTACAAGTGCTAATTGGGAAATGATTTGTCTCAACTTGTTGGGTGCAATCCCAACTGACAAACAAATTATGGGTCAAAGAATCCAAATGAGTTGGCTCGACTCAACATTTGCGGTTCTACCACCACATGCTGATGATGTTGTTATTGAGCAACATGCAAGAGCGTTTATATTACGCATGATTGGAGGCTTCCTCATGCCAGATACATCAGGATCACGAGTCCACCTGATGTATCTCTTGGAGGACTTGTCACAAACGTTCCAATATAGTTGGGGTTCAGCGGTATTGGCGTGTCTATATCGTGGAATATGTCGTGCGGCACTCATAAGTCACCAAATTGAAATCGATGGATGCTTGCATTTACTACAGTCATGGGCATATGACCGTATACCAATGTTAGCTCCAAGAGTACACAACAACGACTCCCAAACTTTCCCTTTAGTTCAAAGGTATATTTTTTTCCATTAGCTTATTAAAAAATATTTTTTTCCAAACTTTTATTTTGTTTCAAATTATTTATCTAATAATAACTACCAATTACATGACATTTTAGTGCGCAACATCTAATCATCACCAACATCCCTGGTCATGCAACGAACATAATACGGTCAATGTTGGATCGCTTGCGCATTGATCAGGTAATTTCTATAAA